>NW_027526460.1:75288879-75440251 GCF_048455015.1 Haemaphysalis longicornis | reverse complement strand
ACGAGGGATAAGGGACGGCGTAAAACTGGGGAACACGAGGGATTGGGGGTGGAGTAAAAGTAGAAAACACAAGGGATTAGAGGGACTAGGGCGGCGTGGAATTGGGGAACCCGATGGATTAAGGGGATTATGGGGATTAGGGGCGTCGTGAAATTGGGGAACACGAGGGATTGGGGGCGGCGAGTGCAAAGTTATATTCATGGGCGGCAGGCACGTTTGCAGAATCGTTCACATCAGCAAGCGTTGCTCGCCATTGCCCTGACTTATTACTCGACGCGAACTTAAAGTGAACATGTCAATAGGTCAATACGCCCTTATGTTAGATGCCTTCCTGTGCAGCTATCTTGAACTCTGTATGCGTCGGTGCAATGTCCCTTATTCGCCAGCCACAACTGATCAGTTGCACTGGCAACATCGCCTTTGTAAGCATTGCGAAAAAGTATCCCGAGAATTGCTCTTCTTCCCCGCACTGTCTCTGGCAAGAGTCCAAACCATTGTGTTGTGACGCTACCCGAGTAGTGGTGGTCGTTGACCAGGCGTTTGTGCCCTCGGTATACAGATCGTGCAACCGCAGTCCTCTCGTCTCCGTTCGTGGCGATCGTTAACGAATTACCGTCCGCTCCACTGCGCGTACAGCACGATGATTACGCAACTGAGGCATAACGCACGTCCCGTGCGTTGACGGCCCGCCCGACGTTATTGGCCGTGTCATTTCTCACTGCAATGAAGTATGGTATGCGCCACCGCGGAGACTGAGAGAAAAATGCGTGACGAGGGAAACGATCCCGGAGCAGGAGGAGGAGAAGGAGGAGGAGGAGGGAGGAGGAGGAGGAGGAGAACCCCTTTATTGTACACAAGATCATGAACCCGGCGGTGGTGGTGCAAGTGCTCAAGCAATGCGTAGCATCTGTGACACGCAGGGTAATGCACCAAGATTGATTGAGCAATGAGAGTGGCACTTTATCATGAAACAATCGCGGCGTGGGCACATTAAAGTGGCATATCGCGTATTGCACACAAATTTAACTCCGTTTGACGCGTTCCTCTTTCGGGGTTAAGCGTTAAATGGCCCATTCACCGAAAAAAGACGAAAAACGGCGTCGGTGGCGTAGGAAGCAGTGAAAAGGATCGAAGCGGTCCGTAGAGCGTCATTCGCACCAATAAAACACAAGAAAAGAACGGCGCTGTTAGGTGATGTCTGCGCATGCGCGGAGCCACGTGGTAAAGGAAGAATGCGGCGTTGTCTACGTAATTAATAATTCACGCACTGACCTCACCCAGCGGCGCAACAGTTACCAGTGAGCCAGGCTGCTCTGCGTGGCAGTACAATTCTTAATAATACTAAACAAAAGCTTGCCGTCTACAGCCAACACGCTAAGGCAAAAACACTCGAACACATAGCCCGCAGCGACATTTAAAAGCATTGCTCGCAGCGCAAGCCTCGATGGAGCATTCAGCGGTGTCAAATTGGACATTGATGCTTTCCCCATTCACAAATCATAAGAAGTGCATAGGTGTCAACGGAATTTTTATGCCTTGATTCAATGCTGGGTACGCGAAGGAAGGCTTTCGTATACGTCTAAGCTCCAATTTTCCGTCGTCCCCTTTCTGGACTGTTGCGAGCATGCTCAGATGATTTTAGAAGTTTGCATTTTTTTATCCGCGTGCGTGCGACAGGTCAAAATGGCGGCGTCCGAGTGATTTTGATTGGAAATGTGCATTTCTCCTCAAATTTTTGCGAAGACGAAGTAATGCCCTGTAATGCACCCCCCCCCCCCCCCACCCCCCACCCCTTCCCCCCACCTTCCATCGTTTAACTGCACGACCACTCTGGATGGTCAGCCATATTCAGCCCAAATAAATGAGTACAACAAAAGGTCGCGCGATAAAGACCAACAGCACGTTTATTGATAACATCCCGTATAAGCGTGTCCATCCGTCTGTCCGTCCGTAAGACCGTGCGAGCTCTCCTGTTCCGTCACTTGCACTCGATCCTCCGGATATTCCCTAACCCGTCGCACTTTTCTCTTCCACTCCGCGCTTCTGTTCCGTAATGCATATGTAGATTGCCCTCCGTAAGCAGGCTCGTATAGTTTCCTCGTAGTCTCTAAAAGCGCATGACGCAAAAACGCCAAATCGTGGGTCAGACAAGACGAGCAGTGAGAGAGAGAAAACATTCTTTAATGAGACCGGCGATGTCAGCTCAGCTGCCTGGCTTGCTACGCCAGATGAATGCAGTGACAATGATGATTATAATGATGAAGACAGACACATATGATTTTACGTATTCACAAAGTATGATCAAGATTTGTGTCACATGCCGCTACGGCGTTTCTTAAAGGGACCCTGCAGCACTTTCGATAAGCCCTTTCACTCTTTTCTTCGCGTGTGGAACCACTGCGAAAGCTATATAGTTATCGCCAACACGGAGCGGCACTGCGTGATTGCTCGTCGTAGCAGATACTCCTTCCATTTCTGCTTTGTTCTAGTGGCTTTTTTTTAAGTTTCTATCGAAAAGCGTTCATTACTGCAAGTGAATGAAAACTGGCCAATAGCCGCTACATGGCCTTAGTGACGTAATTCGAGCCGTCGAAGAACGTCAAGACCGGGAAAGAGAGAAAAATATTTTGAGCGAGTTTACAAGTTATCTGATGTGCAAAGAGTAGCCATTTTTGGCTGAGGTACTTTGCGACCCCCTAATATAAGTACTGGGTGTGTTGGGTGACTACGTTCTGCAAGCATTTACGATTTTTAAAAAAAGTTGAAAAAAGTGTTGCAGGTACGTGGACTCCTTTCATGATGCGCTCCACGAAACTCTTTCCGTCTTTTCTTCCTGTCGCGCCTTGGCAATTGTGCGTAAAGTTGACTTTGCCACGCGGCATGAACTTTTTTGCCTACTTCTTGAGCAGCATTTGGGGAAAAAAACGACGAACGACAAACGAAATACGTGGGTAAAACTGGTTCGTGTGGTTGACATTCGCCTCCCCAGCGCATCGATTTGTAAACGTGCCGGGTGTCAACATCCCCATCTGTGAAGGGGGCTTCACAGACGGCCCCCTGTCATTTTTGCAAGTCAAGAAGACCTTACGACACAGGCAGCTGTACGCCCCCCGCGCGCGCTGCCGCTTATGTTTTTGCGTTCTCATGGCTCTATGATATTTCGCGATGAGCTGCTGTTACGCGAGGTTTCGATTTGGGCGGAATTCAAAGTTCTGCCCGTTTCAGAAATGTTCATTTTGCGTCCATTTTGTTCGTGACGCAGTTGTGCTTGCAAAGACGCTCTTGTCGTCCACTCTCAGTCGATTATGGTTCACTCGAAATGGACACTTTGAAACGGACCTGAAATGGACAAAACTGGGAACTCCGCCCCTGGTAACCCCAAAAGAGGGCATCGACTAAACTTTGTTTCACGCATGCGACTTTCATCTCGAAAGCGTGTGGAGAGGGCTGAAAAGTTAAGGTCGGTGTATGGTTGGGCACGTCTGAACGCAGTAAACGTCTTTTATCAGAGAGGTGATCAAAAGAAAAGCAGCCTTTTCGTTCCCTGTTTCCCTCCCTCCCTCCCTCCCTCCCTCCCTCCCTCCCTCCCTCCCTCCCTCCCTCCCTCCCTTCCTGACTTTCTTTCTTTCTTTCTTTCTTTCTTTCTTTCTTTCTTTCTGTGTTGTGGGAGCTTCCGCAACTTCTGTTACTCCAAGCTTGTCCTGCGTTTGACAGCATCACGAGTTACGGTTTTTCACGCCAGCCAATGAAGCTTATAGTGTGACGTAGACCTGTGATAGAAAGCTTGAAGCGGGTCGGCAAGAGCTAATCACGCAACTGCGCAGGGATATCCGGGCTTACAGCCGGATGTCAGTGCACTAAGGAGTTTTTATTATGAAGAAAATTGAAAGTGAATCTAGTCTAATTTAGACTAACAAAAGAAATGGTTGCTCGAAAGGGCATTCCCGCTTTTAGAAGCTCGCACAGCGAAACAAAGTTGAGTAAAAAAGGGAAGAAAGGTTTAATGTTCCAGCCAATATAATCACACTTTTCCATCGACTCGCTGGCACATTTATGTTGTGTATCATTGCCTAAATCCCCTTTTCTATATCAAGGGAGGCTTTGTACGTTCTTCTGCGCTGTTCCCCACCACACCTACTTTTTTGTATGTAGAATAGATCACACAGGCTACCCTCGTTAGCAAGCTCACAGTTACCCGTCTGAACTTCCTGCTTGGATGGCTCCGAGTAGAAGCTTGCTTATAGCTCTGCTCCAAAGACTTGCTTTTGAAGCGCCGCTCCAGTCGCCTCGACAATATTTCATCAACAGACAAATAATTACTACATAAAACAGGACTTTTTTTTTCTTTCTCTGAAGATTGTCTGACACCGGTGGTTTAGCTGGGGGCAGCCTTGTTCATTACCAAGCTGACTGGCTCTTCCACACCCCCATAATTTCTTGTTCGGCACCGCTTTTTGACGCTAAGCTCAGACAAATATTCAACAACGGCGCCTACTTTCATTCTAGAGGTTCTAGTTGTATCGAAAAAGAAATTTCACCTAGTTAAAAGTGAGAAAGCATGAGTGTTTACAGACAATGATGATACCGATGGTAATAAAAACAATAAATATTATGGTGTTCCATTTCAAAATAGACGTACCAAACATGGGGTAAGCCATCAAAAAATCCTTTTAATAACTATTTTTCAGAAGGCGTCAAATGACAACATAAATATAATTTAAATTATCGATGAAAAAATCGACAAGAGCCTAGTAAAGGCATATACAGGTAATAAAACCAAAGTAAAGACAGGACGAAGCAATGTAGGGTTTTAATTAGCCGCAAAAGAGAGCATAAAAGTAAAGTTCTACAACTGTTTTAGCAGGCTATGTACGAGGCCAGCACGTGCGCAGCCTAAACAGAATTAATTAATACGTTGAAGGCAGTGGTGGTGCTTTATAACTTGTGCTTGACTTGGCTTAGTATGTGCTTCTACACACGACGGCGCTGGTTCGATTCTTGACAACGAGTACTCTTATGAAGGTTAAGCAAATCCATACGTACGAGATTAATGTGGACGTTAATTAACGAGCCCCGGGTCCTTTGAATTACTATGTAGCCCATTTTAATGTCCATTTACTTGCATGCGTACAAATTTGAAAGAAGGTCCACTCACTCACTCACTCACTCACTCACTCACTCACTCACTCACTCACTCACTCACTCACTCACTCACTCACTCACTCACTCACTCACTCACTCACTCACTCACTCACTCACTCACTCACTCACTCACTCACTCACTCACTCACTCACTCACTCACTCACTCACTCACTCACTCACTCACTCACTCACTCACTCACTCACTCACTCACAGGGCAGGCTACGAAGCGCACAAAACTTAATTTGTTCGCCCAGATGTAATCCGTCGAGTGATTGATAATATCGCTTAACCAGCCCCAAATTCCAAGAAAGGTGACGTTTACACACGGTTCGACCATAACACAGGGCGGCGTGTTTCAGATGTCGAAGCGCAAGGTGTGACCTTGGATACGGAACAGTCTGGCCTACATGTGACGCTGGGCCTTGTTTTTTAACCGTGAGAGTTAGAGAAAGATTAAGCGCAAATGGCAGTTGTACAGTGCGGATTTGTGCAAAATCGATGAGACGGGCGCGACAGACAAGGACTCCCGACTTTCACTACTCCTGCATGGATGGATGAAGCCCTGTGAGTTTACTGCTTTTTTTATGCCTATATACCGGGCTATTGTTTTAGGTCACCTTTTATTACTTTGTGATGCGTATAGTATTGCCCAATTGAATTTTGCATGGTGTTTTGACAGAAAAAAAAAAACCGCCAGACAAGGGGGAAACATGCGCCTGGCGTCAACGTTTCAACAAGGGACTTCTCTTCGCCAGGTCCCTTGACAAAAGGTTGTCCGAGTTTTTTCTAATAATATACAGGGTGATCAAAGTTATGTCGACAGATTTTTTTTTTTAAATTTGGGGCTTAGATGTACGTTAAGACCACCTCTACAGTGAGGTTATGCTCCCAGGGAGACACAGAATGAGGTGGTAACTGTTGGTGTCGGGGGCTTAATCAACTAAAATTGAATAATTAACTTTTTAGTGGCTACAGTAAGCAGGCTTGTTTGTATTGAAAAGTTAGACGTAGTCGTGTTTCTACGCAGTTTCATTTGGAAGAATTCTTCTACCGCATCCGCACTCCGAGATATAGAACTGAGAAGTTTAGCTGCCGTTCGAATGATTGCGCATGCAAGGCAGCGAAGACAGGTGCAAAGCTCCTCCCTTTTGTGGCGTGCCTGCTGTGTACGGTATTTAGTTTGAAAACGGGGTGGAGGCATAGGCAAAAGTGATAACTGGCAACCTTTCAGTCTTGGCTGGCGTTGTCGCAATCTGCAGTACTCAGAACCGCTGTCAAAACACAGAACAAAAAGGAAGAGCTTTGCGCCGTCCCCACGGCCTTGCATGCGTAATCATGCGAACGGCAATTAAACTTCGCAGTTCGATATCTCAGAGTACGGATGCGCTAGAAGAATTCTGCCAAATAAAACCGCGTAGAAACGCGAGTGCGTATAACTTTACAATACAAACATGCCTGCTCACTGCAGCCATTAAAAAGTTAGTTATTCAATTTTAGTTAAGCCACCGACATCAATAGTTGCCACCTCATTCTGTGCCACCCTGGGTGCATAACCTCACTGTAGAGGTGGTTTTAACGCATATCTAAACCCCAAATTAAAAAAAAATCCTGTCGACTTAACTTTGATCACCCTGTGTGAATACACCTCTTTCTTTTTCGAAGCCTAAATTTCTACAGCCATACTTAGAACGATTCCTTGCCTCACAGTGGCACACAGGGACCATGGTTCGTAACAATCTCCGACTCGGAGACGCTAGTCTGTAAGGCTTAGTGCAGGCGGCCAGCTCAAGGCCCTGCCTCGTGAATGATTGACAAAGGCTGCGCCCAAACGGGCAGGGCAGCAGCTACACCTTTGGCCGTCCGCGACCTTTCGGGCGACCTTGCCGCGTGGCTCTAAATGGCCGATTACCACTATTGCTTCCAGTCTCGGGCTAATTTCATCGATTTCCTCCCGCAGACGCCCATTATTCGGCAGGACCCAGCCCACGTCGTGAAAACGCCGAGTGCAATTTTAGTTATGCTCGATGTCCTTGTCCGCGGGGCACAATGTTTCGCGCGGTGCCGCGTAAAATTAGCTTGCTCAACGCCTACGGCGTGGGACCATAAAGGCAACTGCGCTATAAATTATTGCCGCATCGTTGTACGCAGGTATTTTGTATTGAAAAGATGCTGGCCGCGGTGGCTCAGTGGCCGAGGCGTCGTGCTGGTTAGCCCAAGGACGTGGGTTCGATCCCGTCTGCGGCAGCCATTTTTCTGATGGAGGCGGGACGCGAGTACGCCCATGCGTCGAGATTGCGGCGACCGTTAATCGTGGTCATAGTTCATTCAGAGCCCTCGCTACGACGCACCTTATAGCACAGTTGTAGCCTAGGCGTGTAAAACCCGCGAAATCTGAATTTCGTATTTAAAAGATTATCACGGTTCTCCCTTTCACGGTTCCGCAAATTGACACCTGTCCCCGTAGAACTGTGCGTTGGGGGGGGGGGGTTAACTTCCCGCTAGAGATTTATTACAGCCGCTTAGCTGTGTCGAAATGACAGTCCGTTTAAAACTGGAACACGTTATTGTTTGGCAACATAAATTTCGTGACGCACGCTGCGTGAAATGTTAAAAGTTTCTGGTTCAGCAGAATGTTAGCGCCGTGCTGAAAAGATGAAGTACATATCCGCGCACATGTATAACGATCCATTCCAATAGTGCCCGCTGTTAGAATAGGAGGTACGATACAATACAGCCGTGTGCATGTTCGATATGCCTATAGGCCTTCTGCGCTGGTCATGCGGCGCTATAGGCTAAATTGGTCGCCTTGGTAACCCACTTGTCTGTTGTGAATATACTGAGCACCGGTGCTCGTGAAGATCGCGACTGTAAATTACCGGTGTTCATACTATGGAGGCTCACTGTGGGTACAAATGAGCAAATGAGATATTGCTCAACACCAGTATTTGTTACATTCGTTACATAATTGTAGAGAATAAATTATTCGCATCCCTTTAGCAATGCTCGAGGGAACCTCTTCCAAAAATGGTTGCCCTAGTTATTTATAGTAGAGATGTGCGAATATTAGGAACTTCAAACACTTCGGGAATCGTGTTTGCTATTTGATTCAATTCGCAGCGCAGTTTTCTCGTTTCAAAGTATTTGAGGTGCTGGAATATTCAAATTTAGGAATCTTCCGCACTACTTGCAAGCTTAAAAGCTTCGCCGCACGGCTTGCCTCTCTGCGTGTGTTTTTTTTTTTTTTTTGCACACCGTTTAGGCCGTGCAAAAAAAAAATTAGCAGTGGTTTAGCCCAGCTATGCCAGGATATACGTAGCGTGAGCTAAGGTTCAGCTGGTTATTCTTAGGTTTCCTGGTTGCCTGGGATTAGCTGATTATCATGCTCACTGCTGCTAAAACGATTTTAAATCCAATCCAACCCAACCCAATCCAATTTAATCCAATCCAATCCAATCCAATCCAGTCCAGTCGCGGCGGCGGCGGCTCCGGTAAGGTGGCTAGCCACCTTAGAGGCTAAGGTGGCGAGCCACCTTAGAAGCTAAGCCACCTTAGCCATTAACCTAAGCCACCTTAGCCACTAAGCCACCATTCTAGCCACCTTAGCTCCGGCGCGCCAGCTGTGCGCCGGGAGACGTCACTGCTGCTCGCGCATGCGCAGCACGGCTCTCCAGGAGCCACGCGAAACTGCTCAACCTCGGCCAGTGTAGCTCACGCTACAAAAGGCGAACCCATGTAAACCCTGCGCCAAACAAGTGTCTGCCAATTCTGGTATGTGTCAGTTTAAGTGGAACGCTACTTGTGTGAAATTTATAATAAGAAAGGAAGTTTATTGTGAATATATCGGGGTGAGTGAGGAACCAGAAGTTAATATTCGTTGTCAATGCTTCAAGTACGGCACTGGTTGCACCAGCCGCTAGCATGCCTGGCAGGGGTGAATGACTGCTGGGACTGCACCGAGTCTAACATACTTCCGGTGTTCACACCATCTTGAGGAACCTGCATTCCTGATGGCAATGTAGGCCAAATTTTGTTTCCACTGCTCTGCCATCGTGTCCTAATTTCTAATTGTTTTGTAGCGTTTTCTTTTTGTGGTATACGAATTTCTTATTAGATATATCATTTTCAGATCGGTCATTCAGTACTGACTGCCCAAGTTATGTTTTTTTTAGCTACGTTTCTCCGTATTCGAAAGACATTCGTTTCGCCAGTCAGTTTTTGCTATTCGTATTCGCAAATATTCGGTTCAATCCGCACTCAGTTTTCACTGTTCGTGTCCGATTCCCGGTCTAAGTTTTAATGTTCGCGCGCCTTTTATTTCAAGTAGTTAACCAATCTTTTTTTTTTAATATTCGCATAGATGATATACGAATCCCATAAGCGATATTGTTCGAACCCCTTATTATGTCAGAAAATTGTCTCCTTTGTTTGGGACTGGCCCTCAATGGTGCGGAACCATCTGGGATCCAGCGTTAATAATTCTCCAGTAATGTCGCCGTTTGTAAGCCCCCTCACACCTCACAAGAGAGCCCCGTAAATAGCGAGGCGGCAGCTGGCGTCGCGCGACGTTCGCGAGTCTGCGCACGTTTTTTTTGCTGCCGCCGCGGAGGCGGTAGTCTCGGGGCTCCGGAGGGGACGCTGGCCGCCGCGACCCCATAATACCACGCGCAAACAGACGTGCGTGGCTGCGGGCGCCGGCTCTCTGTTTCGAGTGGCGGAATCGATGGGCTAGCGTTGCGTGTCTGCCGCCGCTCCTCTGTCCGTGCCCAGCACGCCGCATTCGGGGGCGCGTAGCTGTGGCGCCCTGCGTCCTTGGGGCGCTGGAACAAAGGGAGGGCAGGACGGGCACGAGGCACCGGGAGTCAGGGGCCCGAAAGAGCGGAGGAGGTTGTGGGTCTCGCACGTCCTTAACTATGGTGGCTTAACCATACCTTAACCACGGTGTATTCATGTGTTCAAATGCCAAAGGATCCCGACAATCCAACGCTCAGCCGACGATCAACCCAATATTTAGCCAGTCAGTCAGTCAGTCAGTCAGTCAGTCAGTCAGTCAGTCAGTCAGTCAGTCAGTCAGTCAGTCAGTCAGTCAGTCAGTCAGTCAGCCAGTCAGTCAGCCAGTCAGTCAGTCAGTCAGTCAGTCAGTCAGTCAGTCAGTCAGTCAGTCAGTGACTAATCAATCAATAAATAAATCAATCAATCAATCAATCAATCAATCAATCAATCAATCAATCAATCAATCAATCAATCAATCAATCAATCAATCAATCAATCAATCAATCAATCAATCAATCAATCAACATATCTGGTTAAATCAACCAATCTGGTTGATTTATTGATTGATTGATAGGCTAATAGAACCAGATTCGTCGTTTGATTGATCGGCTGAGTTGCTTATATTTTTGGGCTGAGAAGCCAAAGCCGCTTCCCATCGCCTGCCCACACGCGTATTCGGCTGTACTCTCGTCTTATTAGCCTTTCAATATATGAGTGCATAGCTTTCCTATACTTTTTAAAGACGATAGTCTTTCCTAGCTACATATACGTTAATCTGTCTGTCTGTCTGTCTGTCTGTCTGTCTGTCTGTCTGTCTGTCTGTCTGTCTGTCTGTCTGTCTGTCTGTCTGTCTGTCTGTCTGTCTGTCTGTCTGTCTGTCTGTCTGTCTGTCTGTCTGTCTGTCTGTCTGTCTGTCTGTCTGTCTGTGAATATTCAGGAGGGACGGCAGAGGAGGTAAAGGAAAGTCAGCAGATTAAACAGCACCCAAGGCAGCTATATGATGCGCGATAACATATGCATATGCAAAGGAGCACAAATGCTTGGTCAGTAGCACGGACAGCACGCTTTTGAGGTCAATAAAACAGATGAAATCAGATATATTAGGTTCCGCTTGTGAACTTTTCGCTAATATTTCGCCGTATTTTATCCAAAAAAAAATACCCTCATTCGATTTTCGTTAATGCCGAATAAAAAAGCATAAAAAATACCGCGCAACTTTTACTAACGTGAAACCTGGGGAAAGTGTATAGTGTATCGTGTATTTAAAGATTGTAAGTCTCTCTCTTGCCAACGGCGCGCGCTGATTGGGCAACAGAGAAGCGCTGGTGGGAGGAGCAATCGCGCGCTTGCTGAGGCTGTGGGGCTGCCTCTCGCGTTGAACCGTATTCCATTTAGCAATTAAATGAGATACAAACTGGCCGTAAGTTGTCTTCGTGTCACACGCCGAAGCGTGCTAAGAAGTATGCTTTACAGAAGAAAACCTGGCGTTTGAAATTAATTTTGAGACAGAATTCAACAAATTTCTGTTATCAATGCAATTCAATCGTGATTATTCCTGCATTTTCATTTTTTAAAATAAATCATAATACACGTGTTTTTCGACCATCATTCGACAATTTGATTTACCGTGACTACATAAGACGACGACAGGAGACACCGAGAGCCCGAGCCCCTAAAGTGCCTCGCCCCTAAAAATGTACTTGCAACTAACAGATTCCCACAGCCACAAACAATCCCGCTTTTGTGCCACTCCTTTCGCAAAACTGAGCCGCTGTAAATCTTGTATGTGAAAGATCTAATGAAGTAGTTTACAATATTATTTTTGCCGAATTCTCAGGAGGGGAATAATTCAAGTGAGTTAATTTTGTTTACAAGTAACAACGCTCGCAAGTTTTTGCGTTGAAGTGCTGTTACAGAGTTATTTTCATTTTCGCACAACCCCATCATGTCTCCCATACTAAAGTTGGCATTCCCTCAGAATGAACGTGCTTGCAGTGAAGTGGTTTTTACAGAAAATTTCTGGGCCGAGTGACGCAAAACTGCAATGATGGCCTCCCGGTCACAGTTTTTCCAGCGAACAAATGTGACAGTCACCGAAGATTTCGACCCTTCCACGAGGCTTAACGCTCACCAAAACGTGCCTTCTGCAATTTTGGAAAGACCAGGACGTGTCATTATTTACCTTACCCCTACCAGTTCTTATGATACCGTTAATGGGAAAGCATCAGTCTCCGATGGCCGAACGAGTTTTCTCATTATCATAATCATAATCCTTTCCCTTTGCGTCTTTTTATTCTTCTCTCCTTTGCTACGACTGGGAGCGTTGGCCAATCGTCCTCGTTAGCTCTAAGCATAGGAAGAAACGTTGCGCAGTCATAACGCCGAGCTACGTACGCCAAACTGCTGGTACCGGTTGGTTAGAGGTCGAAGCGTAACGTTTGTCCTAAGATAAGACAGGCAGGCACGCACCCCCGAGATTAATGAATTGATTGATTAATTGATTGATTGATTGATTGCTAGTTGTATCTTCTTTGAAACGGAGGGATGACGTGCCACTTACTAAGAATAAAAACTGATATATCTGTTTTATACTCCCCGTTTAATACAGCGGTGCCCGGAGGCAGGCACAAAATACTTTTTTTTTTCTGTTGCAGGTGGTAGCTGTCCTAGACATTATTACCCTCTCTGGTTTTCGTCCACCAGCATTATAATCTTCTTCTCGTTGCCTCGACAGCCTCCCTCTATGCTACCCTTAAATACTAGGGCTTCTGGAAGCCGAATATTTCCCTCATGTAGATTTGGATGGATACCGTCGCATTCTAACACTATGTGCTGCATAGTTTCTGTTTCTTTACCGCAGACCACGCATACGTACCCATCATTTTGTGAATACTTCCACACAACGCTCTTAGTTCGCGTTCGCGCTGCTCGCGCGCCATCTGTTGTGGGGTAACATGCATGTTTATTTAGAGAGACGTTATGTTACGCTTTCGCAGAGTTCGGTGTTTAGGGCAAAGATTGTGGGGACTGAGAAAATATAATGAAAAAAGTTCCCCGCATTTCCCCGAGGGGAATAATGTGAAAGTGCGAATGCACGAGTTGAATTTGCGCGGTTCGGTAATGTTCGCGAAAGAGAGATCACACACACACACACAACTACAAAGAAAGAAAGATGCATTTATTCACAGACACCTATTTGTGTTGTCGTTGTACTTGATTGCTAGAGCGGATCTCAGCTTTGAAATTTCGTGTCAGTACTCCTTTAAGCGGGTGTATTAGCCCTTCTCACGCCCGATTCCTGGCCAATCCCCCACGTGGGTATGTGCCATGCCAGCGGCCAGGCAGCGCGCGCCCATCTCCCCCCGTTGCCAAGGAAGACGAGGAGATTCCTGGCCAATCCCCCACGTGGGTATGTGATGCGGACATCGCCGGTGGACGCAGGTTCAGGGTCGCTTAAGAAGTGCATTGCACTTAAAACGGTGGTTGATTCCTCGGTCGTAGGAATCAGTAACACATGAAAGTGAACTGTGCAGCAAAATCTGCAGCTGAGCACGATTTGCGGGTAGGCGGCTGTCTTGTGGGTGTGCTTGGAGAGCGACGTCCTGCTGGCGGGTCACTTCGGCAAAGGTGTACTGGCGTCATTTCCGTGAAGGATATGAGGTCAGCGAAACCTTGGGGTACCACTGCATAAAGCCCTTTTGCGTTAAAATATAAAACCCGAAAACGAACATTCATAAGTATAACGTACTCTTCGGTTCTAAAGGTTGCTTCCCCGCAAGAAGACCCTGGGTACAGGGGTGCACCCTTTGCAGGCAGCTTGCTTCGTTGTACGCTCGTCATTTCGGATATGACGCCGCAAAAAAATCTTGGTGTATCCGGGAATAAAACAGCTTCGTGTTGATAATAGTGGTCTTTGTAGGGTAGCAAGTAAGCGGTGGAGGCCTGGTGTCACGATGAAGCAGTGTAGATCGGTGAACGGACGCCGTTCACAGCTTGGATTTGGCACGCTTCGAAAGGCTCGTTGGGCTGATTATTCCAGCTGCTTTACGGCTCGTTTTTGGTAATCGGCAGGGCAAGAGAAGTTAAGCAGTACGTGCGCTGTTATTGACCGAGAAATGTGACTAGTTGGCATCTTTTTAAAACCTCATTTTGTAGTGCTGGAAAGAGGTGTCCTGTGGGACGCAGTCGGAATTTTATGAATGATAGTGGGCAATTTTTTAGGCCAATGGGGAGGGATGCCGAGCCGTTCCACACTTAGAACGGCACGTAGCCGGTACTTATTTTTCATTCTGAGACGGGTATAGAACTCTATGTTAAAAATAAACTCATGTCGCCCGGCTGTATTTTCGTAGTCATAACCAGCCGACTAGTCCTGAGGTTTCGGTAATCACGCTATAGCAAAAGAAAGTTCAGGGGTTGTTAGGGACAGACGAGGGGGCTGGAGTCCGCTTGATGCAACTTCGCGCCCAGTTGATGGTTTCTTTGCTGCTTGTTGCGCAAGTGCGTATGCCTCGTCGTTGCCCAAGGTGTCCGCGTGGGCCGGGATGCATAAAAAGGTCACGAGACGTCCGCGGGCCTGCAGCGTAACCCGTTGCCGGATATCCAAGACGACCCGGCGTATAACGTTGATAGCGCTTGTGATGATAATCGGTTCTTTTGAGTCGGTATTGCTTGTCTAGCCGTTAAACAGCCTGTTGAACAGGCGGTTGTTAGCTCGGCCATCTCGGGTGTCATGTTGTCGTAAAGATGTCTCTAGCGCTTTTCATCGCGTTCGGGACACATAACAGCAGCACCCGCCCGTCCAGTGATTGGGTCATCTGAACCGTCGATAAAAAAAGAACTTGAGTTATATTAGATGCGACGCATCTCATTCACTCGCCTTGTCCCTGCATCCATCCGGCGTTGTTGTCGGCGTTGTCGGCGTCCACCCCTCCCCCATTCTCCTCGCCGCGCCAGCTGCGCTCTCAGCCGCTCACCCCCTCTCCTCTCCGATAGCGAACACTCTCTCGCGAGGGGCATTGGATTGGATTCGATTGGCTTGGCTTGGCTTGGCTTGGCTTGGCTTGGATTTGATTTGATTTGATTTGATTTGATTTGATTTGATTTGATTTGATTTGATTTGATTTGATTTGATTTGATTTGATTGGATTGGAACTCTGCGATGCTTCGCATCACCTCAGGGTTCCCCTCGGGAAGATGGTGTAATTTTTGTAATCGTCATCTAGTCTCTGGGATGCCAATGATACTCGATGAAGCTTCCATTGTTCGGCCCTTCGGCCGTGAAGGCCGGTGCAGTGTCCGGGGATAGGGGCTTAGGCCGGCACATCTCCCGTCCAGGGTGCTTGAGAGAACGGCCTTCGTGGTACTTACGGCTGCTGTTTAAATGATGGTTAAACCGCAAGGCTTTCTCCCATGCAACCTGAGTTAAAGTCAGTTCAAAATCTAAACTGCTTTGAGGTTGTTGGAACCGCGCAATCGGACAGACGTTTCGCTTTAAACGTGAGTGGCCCAGGTTTGGTTACGACCATGGGAAGCGTTTTTTTTTCTTTGAGGCGCTTGATGTGCCTTCGCTTATCATCATCATCGTTTTTGTGAAGCCCGTTGTGACAAGCTGGATTTCCTGCAGTCAGTGCCTGATTAAGATACCTGGGGGCCCGGGGCTAAAAGCGTCCTTGAGGCACTAAGGACGACGACTATGATAATGATTATTACTGGCTCGAGACTGAGAAACTCACATGTTACTCTAGCTGTTCAGGGGTAAAATAAGCATAATTTTCAATCGTTCGAGAAACCGTTTTCTTAGCTTCATTTCTAATACTGTTTAACGACTTATCTGATGTACACGCTTGTCTGATTTATTCGTCAATGCATCATAGATTTATGAGTAATTGAAGTGCCGCATTGGCACTCAGGATACACCAAAAAACAAAAGTGCATTTTCTTCAAAAGAACAAACTTTTCATTAAGGACTCAAACTTCAAAATATAAACGCACAGAATTAAACAAAACGTATCTACAGGGGCAACTTTCGAATATTGAAATCACCATAGAAATCATATATAATGATAGCACGTTTTAATCAGTGTTTGCGTTCAATACAACGCGGAAACGCCATAATGTTGGACTCAAGCTTCATCACTCGTGACAAAATAGTGAGAAAAAATGACTTTCTTGTGCGCATTGATCAAAAACCAGCAAATGAGAGAAATTAGCAATGAGCTAGAGCCTGGACATATACAACACTTAAAAGGACATCTTCTGGACTTCCAAACTAGCAAATTCTCATATTACTTCACAAGGCCTATAAATTTCAATTCCTCTCGCTGAGACTGGAGCGCAAGCTGTTTTTATTAGGGGCAGCTTTGAAAAGGAGTGCTCGGTCTTACAGTTTGTTACACGAATACTTTTTCTAACATTTTTATTTGGCGTCTAGCGCTTCGGCCCTAACAACTGCAGCTCTAGCGAAACAACTCGACCAGTTCAGCGGAAAAAAATGCGCGCCAATCCACCCTGCGAAGGTAACTGGAACGCGAAGCTGCAAACAACACCCACAACGATTGCCCATGCGACGTCACTTGAATGCACACACGTGGCTCTACAAAGAGTGAAACCAGAGTCAAGTGAAATGCACTTAACAACACCATTTATTACTTCAAAGAGATATTCTTTCCTAAGGTTAAATCAATGCATGTTTCATGAACGTTGGTGGTTGAGTTGTATTGGTGAAGCACTTGAGTGGAAAACTTTTTTATAAAATTAAAGGAAGCTAAAACCCGGTGTTAGACGATCTCACTTCTCCACCGTCTCTGCCGCCGCCGACGCAGGCGACGAGATGGCGGCAGAGACGGAGGAGAGTGCGATGTCATGAGTTCGTGTGAGTTTCCTTTTATTTTTATAACGCCTGGCGCATGCGCAAGGCACGCACACGGCCGACGCGTGCCGTGGAGCGCACAGCGGCGCGAGAGGTCGCGTGACGCTATTACGTGGAATTCGGCGAAAACGCAGGGGGTAAGCCCGCATCTCTGGCCGGTGATGAGTGCACCGTCTATCTCCTCCGTCTCCTCGTGGGCTCGTAGCTCAATCGTTAAGACAACGGGCTCTCGCTCTATTTCTCAGTTCGTTCCAGGTTCGTTTCTCGGTGGTTGCAGGAACTTTTTATTTGTCCAGGGGAGCTTTCTGTTGACACCAACTGTTGCGACAGAAGCCTTGGGGGGTAGAGGTAAAAAGCTTGGCTTTAAAAAGTCAAGTCTAGATCACCCTACTACGCTTCCAATAACCGAATAGATTGATTGAAAATGTTGTCACCGCAATGAACTTTCTTGAGAAGCACTATACACTGAAATTACCTGCAGAGACTGAGGTACCCAGATTTCGGAGCCCGTATGAGGCTTTGCTTAAGGGGCCGTGAAGACAAATTCAGCTCTGTTCAGTTTGAAAGAACCAGCCTTTTGTAACTCCGTCAGCTACATTACAGCCACGAAGTGCTTCTTTTAACCAAACAAAATGCAGAAATATTGAGAAACTTGCAAATTTTGCGATGCAGTGACGTGATACCGACAGGAGGGACGTAATTTTGGACAACACTAAAACCATAGCTATTGGTGTGTTAGGTGCACGTCCGGTTTCAGCTGATATAATCAAAAAGAACTGGAGGCCCCACTACATCCGCCCAGTAATCTTACTTTGAGTTAGGTTTGGTCGGCGTCCGCCAATCGCACAATGAAGAATTTTATGACGTCATAGAAAAATTGATGGAAAATGGCTAAGGCACTGATTTGCATGCTTTATCTTGATGTTTTATCTTTGCATGTTTCATCTTCCTTTGAGGTTTGTGATAAAATTGTCATCATTGTAATAGGAACAAAGCATTATTTTACTGTTATATGTACAAAACATTCTTTTTAATTAACGAATTACGAATTTTGCGTTTATTATCCTGCTCGGTTTTACATCATTTGAATTGAACGTCCCCTTCAGTTTAATTACTTTATTTATTTATTTATTTAGATACTCTAATGGCCCAGAACGGCATTACATAAGGAGGGGGGAATCAGAAAAGGAAGAATTGGACGTATAATATAGATAGGATCAGAATAGAAACAAAAACATGGTTAGAAAATATACACATGCAGAGCAAAAATACAACTTTTACACTCGGGAGTTGCCATCGGTTGGTTGGTTGGTTGGTTGATTGATTTATTGATTGATTGATTGATTCATTGATTGGTTGTAGGGTTTAACGCGTCAACGCAAAGCAGGCGATGAGGCGCGCCGTAGTGGAGGGCTCTGGATTAATTTTGACCACCTGGGGATCTTTAACGTGCCCGAAATCTCGTGCACACGGGCGTTTTTGCTTTTCGCCTCCATCAGAAAAGCGGCCCCGCGGCCGGAAATTGAACCCGCGACCTCGTGCTCAGCAGCGCAGTGCCTTAGCCACTGAGCCACCGCGGCGGGTGACCGTCGGTTTTCGATTCCAGCTTGGGCAGCAAGCGCACTCCGCATTTTTTTTAACCCGAAAGTGTTTTATGCCGGGATACACGAAGATTTCACTGACGTCATATACGTAACGGAAATGACGCCAGTACAACGAAGCACGCGGCCTGTAAAGGGTGCACCCCTGCACGAAGGGTCTTCTTGCGGGGAAGCGGCCTTCAGTACTAAAGAGTACGTTATACTTATGGTTGTTCGTTTTCTGGTTTTATATTTTAACACGAAAGTATTTTATTCTGGAATACACCAAGATTTCACTGACGTTATGTCCGTAACGGTAATGACGCCAGTACACCTTTGCTGAAGCGACCCGCCAGCAGTACGTCACTCTCCAAGCACGCCCACAAGACAGCCGCCGACCCGCAAATCACTCTCAGCGGCAGATTTTGCTGCACATTTCACTTTCGTGCTTTACCGATTCCCATGACAGAGGAATCAATCAGAGTTTTTTTTTAATAGCCGAGTGGAGCCTCTGAAAGTTGGGGTCCGGGGCTGCAGACCCCTTAGCCCCCACTCCGGCCCTGCCTGCAGTACGTTTTGGTGGGACATCGAACGCCATCAGTGAGGCCTAGAAAGCTTCGCTTCAAAAATCGAAATAAGCTTGCGCGTCTCTAAGAGCGAATTCATTCGTTTGAATGATGTTGTCGCAAGACACCGCCTGGATCGGTGCGTCTCCACCTGTGTAAGTTATTTACGGACATGTTCGAGGACCAGTTAGCGTGAAATTATGTCTCGCACAAAAAGAGAATATGTATTTGGAAATCAGTCAGCTCTCGGTTTGGAAGTCAAATTTAATTAAAAAAACGGTTATCTTGCTGCGTGTCCCTCCGGACACGCCTTGCTCTGTGAAGGCTGCTCTGCCTGCAAAGCTTACGTGTACAGCAACAAAGCCGAGTCTAAGGAGATATGGTAGTTCCTGGAATCGACGCTTAGTACGGGCAGCCGCGAGGTGTGGCTATAAGGGGAAACAGGAACTGGACCAGGAAGGTCAGAAAAAGAAAACAACGCAATGATGTAGGTGGAAGTATCAAAACAACGGAAGGGATGACAGGGGTCTCGAACAGCTGTGCAAGACTGGAGGCACAATAGGCGGTGCCGCGGAAGGTTGCTTTCGTGAACGTGTACACGGCTCGCAATCGTACGTAAGGCGGGACTCGGGAAGTACTTGGAACACACCATCAAGGACGAAGCTGCCGCACGGGTCAGCAAGCTCAGTATTGATGTTCCTTTGCGTCGACAGGGTTGTTCAGTGGAAAGTGGGGCCAGGGAGGATCTTCGTCGAGTGGAATAAAAAACTATGGCGGAACTGGCACTGCTCCAACGTCTTTTGAGTTGAAAAACAAAGCAATTAGGTAGCGCATTGATCGGGAAGGAGGATGAGAAGTCCTTCTTGCGGGCACCCTTGAGGCGCGCTGGATATATATATATATATATATATATATATATATCAGGGTGTCGAACCGAAAAAAATACCGGTTCGGTTACGGTTCGGGTTCGGGTGAAATAATTTCGTTCCGGTTCAGTTCCGGTTCGACAAAATCACGTACCGAACCGGTTCGCGAACCGGTTCGGGAGCTTGAACCGGTTCGCGAACCGGTTCGATTAGTTGAATTATCACTAAAATTATAAAAAAAACATTTACTAGTTTAAAACGACCGTCAAATCAAAACACAAACTGACATTCAAAATGGTGCTGCTCCCCAAGGGCAGTGGCGCAATTGCAAAGGAAACTTTAAACAATTAGGAGATATTAGAAAAACACATGAAGTGGCGACGATTTACCACCTTCTTTATCGCTCAGACTTTCTGTTGTCCTAGCAACTATTCATAAAGCCAACGCCAAGAGATATGATGGTGGGATATATTTTCTGTCCTTTCCTTTTTTGTTGAAATCGCAATTGTCGCTATGCAATCGCCCATCACGCTAACCTTGAGGCCTTAAATTTAATCCTGCGTACGGGCGTGTTCAAATACCAGCGCTTAATAACAATGGCGCACATTTTTTATATTTGTAACAAAACAGAAAAATTCTACAACAGGCACATAAATACTACCAATGAATTAGATTATTTGGTAACCCTGAATAATTTGTTACCTGTCACCTTATCGAATGTGTTAGCCACACTTTTGTTAAAAGTAAGCTTTAGTTACGCTCAGTCACTGCATTATTGCTCTGACCACTGCAATTCCTTTTGCGATACCGAAAGTGTGCATTACAATCAGTATGTCATCGTACCGCCTGAACCCCTACCATCGTTCCGTGTGCTACATTGCGGAATCTTATAACAGATAATGCGGTTACAAAATGAAAGGGAAATTTGACACGTGGAGCATGAGATGGGACTTTTTGGGTAGGCGCTCTTTAATTCGTCCACAGCAGTACTCCCCTCCGGAACGAGTAGCAGTAGAAGCAATGTAGCGAGTTGGGCAAACGGCTTAGCAAACAGCTTAGCCACTGAGCAGCTCCTGCGGTCACACTTGTCAAGTATTAATAATTTGCAGGTGTCGGACCTTTTCAACAAATTATGAAATGCAAAAAGTTTGCACACATCGGGTGTGAGCTTTCGCTGTTGCGCAGTGGAGCACTCCTGCAGCCTGATTTCTCCAATGAAGTCGCAGCTAGGGAAGGGCAAAGTCGTTTTATATCACCTGCAAGCTGCCGAGAATGACATTTCGTTTGGTCAGCTTGCACTACGCTCGCGCCTCCAGCAGCAACAGACCAATGCTACATTGGTGCTCATTCATTTCCCCTGTTGTTACATAAAGCGTGATAGTGTTCAATTGTCTGGAGGGGAAAGTGTGCGAGCAAGTACGAAGTTGATGGTACGGGAAAGAAAAAAAGGCCTGAATTGCATTGACTGTGCAATATCAACAACAGAGGGTCGAACCGTTTCGGCATGAACCGGTAACCGTTATTTCTTTTTCCGGTTCAGTTCCGGTTCGGGTTCAGCGTGCTCAAAAAATAACGGTTCGGGTTGGGGTTCAGTTCCGGAAAAAATACCGGTTCGGTTCCGGTTTTCGGTTCGGTTCGGTTCCGGTTCGACACCCTGATATATATATATATATATATATATATATATATATATATATATATATATATATATACTGGCATGCTGGCGATGGGGCCGAAGGCGTGGTGAACACAAAGTAAGAAACCTCGGTAACAGCAACAGCGGAGGGTTTATTTCGACGTTTCGACTTCGAGACAAGTCTTCTACAGGAATGATGGCCATCATTATATATATATATATATATATATATATATATATATATATATATATATATATATATATATATATATATATATATATATATATATGGGGAGTAGTAGAACTTTGAAGATGGTAGAGAACACAAGAGAAGAAAAACTTCGAACAAGGTAAAAGCACGATTGTGGCCTACGTTTCAGCAAAGAGAAGTGCTTTTACCTTGTTCGAAGTTTTTCTTCTCTTGTATATATATATATATATATATATATATATATATATATATATATATATATATATATATATATATATGATGCACCCGCCGCGGTGGCTCAGTGGCTAAGGGGTTGGGCTGCTGAGCACGAGGTCACGGGTTCGATTCCCAAAAGCAAAAACGCCCGTGTGTACGAGATTTCGGCGCACGTTAAAGATCCCCAGGTGGTCAAAATTAATCCGGAGCCCTCCACTACGGCGCGCCTCATCGCCTGCGTTTCGTCGGCGCATTACACCCTACAATCAATCAATCAATATATATATATATATATATTTCCGTCAGGTGGTATTTCCGCGGGGTTTCTTTATCAGTCAGAAAAAAGTAATACGCCATTAGATCGTTGCTGAAAATACCGCAGTTAGATGCCTCTCGTGGGTACCTACAAGTGCCTCATTGACACTTTAAAGGAGCAATGAAGAGAAAATACACCTTTGTTTAATTTGAAAGAACTAGGATTCAGTATCTCACTCAGCTCCATTACAGCCACAAAAGATGTTTTTTAACGAAAAAAAAAAGCAAGAAGTATTTTAAAACTTTCAAATTTTCCGCCACAGTGACGTGTATGAGCAAGATTGACGTCATACGGGCCAACAATAAAACATAATTTTCAGTGCGTTAACTGCACGTTAGCATTCAAGTGATGCGGTCAAATGGAACTAGAGGCCCCATTACAGACATCCAGTCATGTGTCGTCGCGAAGGTTCCGTGACGTCATAGAAAAGTTGCGGATCGCGACTGCTTCACACGTTTTCTTTAATATCTCCGTTATTTTGTTCGAAAATTGCGATGATATTGGTATCATTGTTATCGAGACTAAGCAGTCTTTTTAATAAACCCAACATGTATTTTGTCTTCATGGCTCCTTTAATGATTAGGACAGTAATTCTCAAGTGAGATAATTAATCGCGTTAACAAAAAAAAAAATACTGGCCGCTACACCAATGTACCATAAACATTATTTGCTAAGCTTTGTACAAGGAACGCTATTGCTCTTTTTTTTTTAAAAAAAAAAATCTCGGTGCATGATAGTTGGGATACCTTGTATAAAAGGAGAGAAAGGCGAGCCAACAGTCAACACCAAGAAAGGCGTAGGGCTGTGGTGTATAGTTTCTCTCTTTTTTGCGTGAAATTATGAATTGTGAAGCGGTGTGAAAGAAAAAAAAAAGGAGAGGAGAAAAAGCGATTTCTCATGATTGTCATTGAAACTCGTTGGTTATGGGACATATTTGAACTGGCGTTCTTAATTCCCTTTTCGCGCACACTAATTTAAGCACACACATATATGCGCACACACAAAAATGCCCACGCACGCCCACACACTTCCCACGCGACCACAGACACGCTCGAACATATACACGCACACCAAAACTCGCTTGAAATCTTCCAGAAGGCACCTTAAGGCTTACAAATGAAAGCGTTAAGAGGTCTGCGCAAAGCATTCAGCCATCGCGCCAGACCTATTCAGTACAGTGCACCGTCTGGTAGTATCGATCAGCTCGAGTGTGCCTAAATAGCACACTCGACCATTTAAATAATGGTCGAGCCATTAACTACACGTGTACACGTGTTTTATTCTTCTCGCTAGCAGTAACAACGGCCGAGTCATGATGTATAGCTGGTTTTTTAAACCACAAACAAGTAATTCTGCCCGTGGGTTTCTATTAGGAAGTCTTGGATCAGCATTTTAATGCTAAGTTTTTGAGTACGCGTCCCTTCTCCGTTTTTTGAGCAAGCACTTCGCGACTGCGAACCCGAATTTTACGTGCCACAAGTAACTGAGTGCTTATGCAGCTGCACACAAATTTTTTTTATATATATACTGCGTACGATACTCACTTCGCGAGACATGCATTGTGTTGATGACGTACTAAGGGTGCGTTGGAATGCGACTTATTTTTATTGGATTTATAAACTTAATCACTGCTGTCGCTGATTTAATTTTGAGTAAGTTACACCATAACTGGGGATTTACTAAAAATCTGAAAACAATGCAGCAAGCAGATTGCAAGAGAGGAAGAAGGGAGAAAAAGACATTACAGGAAATTCATCCCAAAAGTAAGAACCATGCGAGAAACAAATTTGACATTTACTCCACTCACATGATTGAAGAGTAAAGCGCTTAAATACCAATAAAAATGCATTGCCGAATTAAATACTAAATGCACTTGTAATTGAAATTTGTCAATAGTACTTCATTTACGAGCATATTGCCAGGGCGCTGTCGGAACAAGTGCGAGACAAATCGAGTGTAAGAAACAAAACATGATTGTTTTTAATTTGAAATTTATCGTATTTCTTAACAATTATAGCTAAATGAAAACTCGGAGGGACTAGAGTTTTATCCTATAGTAGGCAAGCATGGGGCTGTTCGTTTCACGGTGGCTTTGCCGAATCTGATTATGCTTCTGGAATAGCTTAGGAGCGGCGGTTTCATGGCATTTGCATTAATACTGCGACTTTTTATTATCCATGATACGGGCTGAGATGCAACTCCCCGCGGTTATGGAGTCGTCCGAGATGTCAAACGTTCGCAATGAAATTTGTTGTTCTGATAAAAGACGAGTTACAGCCATAGGCGTACACAAGGGGGGAAGGGGGCTGGGGGAGACAATTTGTCTACTATAAGAAGGACGCAAAATTTGTGATGACTGTAAAAATATAGAAAAAAGTTTTAGCTATGTTATTTACAGCCCTTGGCTTTACATTTTCTGTTGACATTTACATTTGATTTACATTTTCTGCGGCGGGACTGTTTCTGATCCATCGTCGTACACCAAAAGTACGCAAATTATTCTCTCCTTGTTCTCTCTATTCGTTGAATTATGTAGAAGCACAGTCTTAAAATATAAGAATCGTGTATGTAGCGTACAGTTCGCGCCGAACTCTATCCTATGACAAAGGGTCGAAGTTTGGAAGTTTGTTCGGGGTGACCTAGAAAGTGATGTATAGCCGAGGCCAGGGGTTGGAATTATGCGGCCAATGTCAGAACCCCCCCCCCCCCCCCCCTTCCCCCCTCCCCCATCACTTCCTATTGGAAGGCTGACATGGCAGTTTTTATTACAACCGGGGTTATACAGAACAAAGAAATATCGCTTCCAGCTGGCATTACGTCTCTCATCATGACTTGTAAGCTTGTAAACTTGTAAGCCTGTAACCTTTTTTTCTTGTAACCTATGTTTCTATGTTGCAATTTTGTGAAATTCATGCTGAGAATAAACACGATTTCTATTCCAGTTTTATGGATTATTGTCACTTCGCCAAACAGTTACACGTACGCACGCACGCACGCACACACTGTGACACACCCTGTGAGAGCTAAAGCGCCTAACGTGCAAGAGCTAAAGCGCCTAGCGGACGTCGTAGTACTCTTTGCAAAAGGAGGAAAGCCATTACTAAGATGGACAAAAGCGCAGAGAAAAGGCCTCTTCTTAGTTATCATTAATTAAATCTTTTATTTAAAAATATTTTAACAATAAAAGAACAAATTTTAGTTAACAAGTCTTGCAATTAACAGATAATCAAGTCTGAGGAATGCAGAGATCATTTCGAAAGGGCCGTTTTTTTTAAAGGGGAGGAGCTTTGATGAGAATCGACTCCCTCTCATACGGGGCTCTGAGCCGCTTTCTGCAACCATAGTTCTTCTGCAGAGGCACGTATATTGACATCAGACGGGAATTCTCCAACGCTTGAAACAATTTCACTGTCAACTAACTGGGACAAGTAAATGAACTTGGCGCAATTATAAAGTCGTCTTTGTGGTAAATTATGCGTGAGTTTTTCCAGGATATCCACATTGGTTGAAAGCTACGGAGCTGTCGCAAGAAAGCTGGCTTTGCCGCAAAGCGTGTTCTGGACACGTGTTTTGTCGGAAATTTCGACCAACGTGCCTCTTTTTTTTTTTTAATAACAAGCTCGCCGATAAACAAACAAACAAACAGAGAAGGTCTGGGAAATCGGTGCTTGTTCAAACTCTGGTCGCGCCACGCTAGAAAATAATCTTGGAACTGGAAGTTGCGAGGATCGACCCCGCAGAGTTTATATGAGCCCGAAATAAAACCACGCGTGTTCGATCAATTTCTAGCGATTAAAGCAAGATTTAAGTCTCCGGGGAAAATATAGTATGATGCAAATCCACAATTCGGGACTGAGAGGATAAGAGTCACCCCAAGAAAAACGCTCTGTTCGTACGGCCCGCCAAAAGCGACCGGGTTCCAAGCTGGACAAGTGGCGCCATCCGTACGGCAAAACGTGAAACGCCGTCGCGTCCTCAAGGAGAGAGCACGCCGTCCACGCCGACCCACCCACGAGGCCCATATGGCACTCAGTTTTTCATTTGTTCGTGTGAAACTCGCTTCATTCGGCCCGTCGAAATCATCGTGAACCCGGATGTCTAAATCCAAGGGCGTGGGACGTATCGTCGTCAACAGCGCCGGTGAGCGAACGCCAACGATCCATCCGCGCAATGTTTCTTTTTTCACGTTTCAACGGTCCGTTTCCACGGCAGCGAAGGACGGCGAGAGCGGAGGAGCGGGTGGTGGTGTGTCCGCTCTGTTTCGTAACAATGTCCGCCGCATCCGTCGTCGCTTGAAAAACTCGACGGCTCTCGCCACCTTCTCGTTCGGATCTCGAACCAGACCGCCAGCGTCAAATGGTAACGTTGGTAACGTTGAAACGAATCCGGTGCGGAAGACAGCGCATTCAGACAGCGCGCGCGGCGTTATTCCCCACTGCCGCCCGTGTTTATGCTTTGCGTGGTTCTGTTTTCTTAACGCGGCCGCAGTGGCGTTTAAATCCGGACGGTGCACTAGCTGGCGCCGCCAGTAGAGCACGCCACACTTGCCGTTTCCGGGACCGAAAGCGAGTTTTCTCTTTTGCTGCGGCGCCGTTGCACCGGTCTCGATCTTCATCGGGCGGATCTGGCGACCTTGTTTTTCTGATGAGCTGCTGAGTAAGTAGACACGTCCGTCGGTGCATTAATTGCGTCCTGCCGCTCGCGCAGTTTCCCGTCGGAGAGTAGGCCAAGGCGAACGACTGCTATAGTTAAAGCCGGGCGGAACGTTTTTCACGTTGCTGCGTTTGTGGGGAACGGCGGTGTTTGCAGGAAGCTGGGGTGCTAGCTTGTATGCATAAAGAACGAGCCGCTGCGTGAAGACGCCCCGTTGCGTAACGTGCCGCAGTGTGCAGTTGTTTCCCTGAAAAGAAAAAAAAGTAACGCTTAGTTTGTACGAAGTTTCACAGTAGGCGAGCTGGGTGCAGTCTTTAAAGCTCCATCAACTGCAGTTAAGCTGGAGCGTATATGTATTCCCAAATGAAAATACCTAATATTTTTTCTAGCTGGATTATTGAACCAGAATTTTTTTTCTAGATAGAAATAGGCAGAATTTCTAGCTAGAAATTCAGTTTCTCCCTCATGTCTAGCTGGATTGAAATTTTGTTTCGGCATTCGTCACTCCAGCTAGAAGTAAAAAAAACCTGCAAGCTGGAAGTAATCGTCTCTAGTTAGACCAAGAATTATTCTAGTTAGAAGCTGTCGATTATAGCTACAATCTATAATATAGTCAGAAATGAAGCTGGAAATTATGATTTCTTTCTAGAAATGCTCTTTCCATTTTCACGGGGGACATACGTGTTGCTAAAACGTCACTAATTATTTGATCGTGGTTTTATCAAATGTTTACGTTGTCTACTTCTGCTAACTTATTTATAAATTTACAAATAAAAATATGTGCCAGCGACATTGCATGCACCTTCAGTTGGGCATTGTTCTGACACCTTAAAGCTCGCAAGGTGCATTGACATTTAAGCTTTAAAACGAATGGCTAATTGTGGAGCGCGTCTGCAGAAACATGTTGCTTCAAAGAAAATCTTTTGATTCCGATGCTAAGGCGAGTAAGTCATGCAAATTCAAGAGTTGAGGCTTCTGAGAATTGCAAAAACTGTTGCAGATGTTTTTTGATTGATTCACGCACACTAGCACAACACACAACTTCACGCTCTGGATTATAGCCATTTGTACAGTAGTGACTCGACTACAAAGATACGTTGAGTGGAGACCTTTCTACGAAGACGTAGTCAGAGAAACTGAAAAACTCGTTGCAGTGATCATCAACTTCTTTTAATAGAGGGACTGTGAAACATTGTGTAACAGGGCTCACAAATGCGTTTAAATGTCGGGGCTCAGTTGTTCTGGTTGGGTATGCTCGTGGCGTCATACTGGACATTTTATTTAGCTCGTTGCGCAGTGTAGCTGGCCTAACAGGTGTCATGTTGTGGCACATTAGTTGTTCCAGTGTGACGAATCCTATTGGGATCCTATTGCAGTCAGGTTCCTTATTGTGTTTCCGTATTCTGCTCTGTATTGTGCTATTGCAGTCAGAATGCGATCATTGTTCTGATGGAGGCAAAAAGCAAAAACGTGTGTACAAGATTTCGGCACACGTTTAGGATCCCCAGGTGGTCAAAATTAATCCAGAGCCCTCCACTACGGCGCGTCTCATTGCCTCCGTTGCGTCGACGCGTTAAACCTACAATCAATGCGACCGTTCGACCATTGATGAGGATGGTTGTCTTTACGAAAAGAACTTATGAGAACTGGTTTGCCGGCTAATGATCTTTGCATTGCTAGTGTTCAACACTAAATGGGCACAAGTGTCAGAGAGGCAAATTTGTAATAATTTCTTCAAGTGCAGGGCACTGAGTCTGAATTACCCCATAACAATTGTGTGTTCTCTTCCCTCCATTTCTTTCTGTCATTGCAGTTGCATGCTGAGTACAAGAGGAACTTTGCGTGGCAGTCAGGCCATCCGGAACCAGCGGGATATGTTGTCGTGAAGCCGCCAGATGCAACTTGTGAGTCTATCGTCTCTTACCTTGTCCAGTGTGCAAGAGTGGAGCTACTAATGTTCATTATACCATGGTGTAATGTGCAAACATGAGGAGGGAACAACATTGGCTCCTTACGCAGTCATGACATCCGTATTGGTAGGATATCAAATTTTCCCTCCCGGAAGTTGGCTTGTAAGCGATACAAAAGTAAAACTTTTTAATATATGCCCAGCAAAAAACCAAGCTGTTTGCAACATTGCAATCTTGTGAGAACCTATAAATGACTTCTGTCAGTCGTAGTGCCTGGGAACATTATTCATTTCAAAATGTGGCTACAGCAAAGGAAATATTTGTGTACGTACATTGCGAAGTCCCTCTATCTTAACTTTCTCGTACTTTACATACCTTCCATTTCGAGTAGCGGCTGAAGCCGAAAACAGAAAATGTTTACGTGTAAGCTTGTCTGTGCTGTCAGTGGAACAACCCAGCGTCTGGCCTTGAAGGAGTAAGAGTTCTGTATTTTCAGATGTTGAAATCGAGATTGTCCACACATTTACGTCTTGCTGCCTGACTGAGAGTGCAGTGTGGGTGATTACATGCAGAGACTTGATATCGAGTACCCTCAGTCATCTTTGTCAGAAAGAAGACAAATGTGAGCTATGCTCTGGATATCTCGCTTCAAGAGAAAAAAACTTGTTGTGGCTACAAGCTGTGCACTCACTGGAGTGGTGCGAAAACGGGATATCAGTTTTCCCGTAATCATTGATGTTTCACTTGCTGCCTCTCGTGTGATAAGACTTGCTTTCTCGTTCCTCAGGAAATGTAGGTCAAATTCTTAGCTGTGCCAGGAAAAAAAAAAAAAGTAGTTTTTGGACACACGCTGAAAACTATTGCAATAAAAAAAGTAAAAAAGTTTTAGATTCGAACCTGGTGCATTCCTAAACTTAAAGCATGGTAGCAGTGCTTCTACAAGGTATTTCAAGCATTCTGTATCTTCTGTGTATGTTGACCTGCTCAATCTTCGTACCTTTACTCTCATGCCTTCTCATCCACTGACATGATAATGGAAGCGAAGCGAGTTTTGTAGTCTTGTTGAGAAGAAGGCGAAGAAACTTTATAAATGCATTTTTAAACTCTCTCACATTCATGGTGAAAGGAGGGAAACACAAAGGCCGGGAGCAAATACCTTTGTTTATATTAAAACTTTTATCATTTGTCTCTTAACTTTCACTCTCTTTGTTCGCTCCGCTCACTTTATTGGGTCTCGCACCTGTCATTTGGAATAGTCCAGTCTGCAAAAATGCAAGGGCATGTTGTCAGTGAAGGTGCCTTGTGGGGAGGGCGGCCGTTGCTTCTTTTTAAGCCACATCCAACCTCCTTCGGTCTTCCTGTGTTTGTTGCATTCCTGTCTGAGAAGTTCTCCCGGTGTCACGCCTGAGCGGACGGCGCCATCGGCGCATGCATTCGGCAAGGAGAATGGCCTCTGCGACACAATAGGGCTTTCAAGGAAAAGGAGCAGCGTGTTTTGGAAGCCGGTATATCTAGCGGAAGTGTCGCCTCTTCGTGCGAAACATACTATCTGGCGGAAAAATCTAGTTGCAGGGCTAAGAGGGTTGTAAATATCTATCCTTGCAGCAGACAGGTGCAAAAACAAGTATGTGTGAGGTATACCTGTGCTACACGGCTGTTTCAAAGACCCTCTGAGGGCTTTCGAACCAATTGTCTATCGAGTGCTGCATTGTAAATACATAGGGCAAAGACATGATCGTTCAACTGTTAATTACAAAAACTTTGGGGCGTTTAGCGTTTTGCTGAAGCTATGCAAGTGACCCCCCCCTCCCCCCCCAAAAAAATCGCGCTATATTTTCAATTATTCCTTATGTCAGAATAGTCTAAATACCCCATTGAAAAAAATTGTGTTTTGTATATCAAATTTTTTATTGCATTGAACCGCTGTGTGATCTACATCAAGTTTGATGTTTCAGTACGTGGCTTTGTTCAGAACTTAATAGCGTGCTGAAGTGAAGTATGGTAGTGATGAGAAAAATTGTTGTCAATATGTGTCAGCATCCTTAAAAAAAAAAAAAAAAAAAAAAAAAGAGTGAAAACAGAAGTAAGTTAGGTTTTTCAGTGGATACAAGTATGGTGTGAACAAACCTAAAATTTGGTTCAGAAGTATGTTGAGACACAACTAATGGAAATGAATTGAAAAATTGTTATTTGAAAACAATGCAAAGAGAACCGGTTCATCGTAAGATTGTGACAGAAAAAAAAGGTAATAAAGCGACAAAGTGCTAAAAAATTTTAGGCTTTTTCCTGTGCTAAAGCTTATGTTCTTAAAAACTGTGCTGGGGTACTTTGGAATGCCACTTACGTTAGTGGAAGTGAACTCAACAGCATCGTTAACTGACAAAGTCAATGCCGAGCAAATTTCGGCTCGGTGCCTAGCAAGCTCTGGTGCCAAGGGTTGGCTTTTGCTTCAGTACTAAGTGTAAAAACCACAGGAGGCAAAATAAAAATAGTGCCCATCGAGATCCCCAGGTGGGCTGAGAGCCGTTATTCATGCATCAACCAGCTGTTTCCTCATTGTCCTTCAGATATGATGAAACTCGAAACGTGCTCCAGTTCTAAATCTGCTTTCAGACATGACGAAACTTGAAACGCGCTCCACTTCTAAATCTGCCATCCTGTCATAATGTGTCTGAACAATTTAATTTGTGCTCCCATTTCCGGCGACCGGATTTTTTTTGGTTTCTTTTAATTTCGGTATTTATGATAGTCCCAAGCTTATCCCAATCGCCGAGCATTGTGGATTAAATTCCGGTCTCGTCATCCGGCGCTACATGAAAGTGACAGCACTTCCACTGCGACGCGATGCACGTGGGCACACGCACGCACTTTCTCTCTCGTCCCTTTGTTTCCCGCTGCTCAATTGTTGCGCGGCAGACGATGGGCTGCCATCAGTCACGCTCGGCTTGGCTTGACGGGTGTGCCCCCCTTCCCGCTGTTGCCTGCGCGGCTCGTCTGTACGAGACGTTAGTGTCGCGGGTGTCTATCTGCCGCGTCCCACTGTGTTTAATGTCTCGTGGCTAGCGCGCACTGCGAGCTCTCGTGTCCGGTTCAGCTGGTCGGTCGGAAGCCATGGATTTTCTCAGGAAAGGTGTGTGTGCCTCCATTTCTGGTTCAGCTGCTCTGGCTTTGGCTTTGTGCATGCTTTGGAGCTTAATTAAACCACTTCCCCCTCCCACTCCTCTTTCCTACTCCCCATTAATGGAATTTTTTCTTGTTTGTTCTTTGCTGGTAATTCTGTTAACTTGGTCAAAATAGCTTTGAGATCATGAATTTTCTTTTCAGAAGAGGTGCTCTTATTGGCTTTTGGCTTGGCTTCTGACTTGTCCCGGGCTTACTTCCCAGTATTTCACGTTTGGGTACTGCTAAATTTAAGTTTGTTTGCCCATCTCTGGCATACAGTATGCAGGACTATAAATTGACTGTTGCTCTGTTGCCCTAGGTTGCTGTTTAGGATTGAAGCAGTCATAGGTTAGGATTGATAAATTGAAGCAGTCATAAATATAGGTACTCGAGGGAATTAGTGCTTTTGAACCACTGGTTGAACAAATGGTTTCAGATGTCTGTGTGTACTGCTCCAGGGCTTCGTACAGTAATTAAATTAGATATTGCGAGACTCGGACAAAGGAGACTTGGGAAATTTGTAGTATGCGTTTTATGAGGACGCAACCTCGACGAGAACCTGTTGTCAAAACGATGATGATGAATGCACGAGACACAGGTGATGAAGAAGATGGTGGTGCTTGCATGTGACATGATCATGATGAGTTGCGAGGTGGGAATGACCAGTTCAGAAGCAGTTTGGAAATGCCGATTATCGTGGCGCTCACAATATTCAATTAAAAGAAAAATGTATTACAATATTAATGCTCGAATAAAAGCATTCACATGTTTTTAATGATATATGTCAACCATCTTTGACCAATCAAATTGAATTTTTTTGTTTGCATGACACACTAAAATATGATGCTCAAATATTTGTCTAGAATGACTTGTTGCAATAGTTTGCTATCTGAAGGCATAGTCAAGTGAGGGTAGCAAAATTTTTTGTGCCTTGAGTGAGAGACAATATGCGTACAGTTTCTTGTTTCTAAATGCATGAGTTTATTTTTATTGAAACACGTCAAGGCACTTTTTTTTATCTCAACGGGCCATGTGTCAATTGCTTCACCTGTTAAAATCATGTGTCGTCAACATCTATTAATACTGATGAATATTTGAAATTTGGTGTGAAATAAAATATTGTTAGAGAAAAGAATGGGCTCCAGAGCTGAACCCTGGAGTACCCCGGCTAACACTGTGGTTCAGAAATTAAGTTGTAATTGCTATGCTGTCTCTTCAGCCCAATGAACAGCAGGTGGCACAACATTACATCTAAGGCCATATTCGTAAAGCTTGCTTAATAATACTAACAGTGTAAAAAGACCTTATTTCTTCTAGATACCAAGCTACAGTTATGCTGTCCTTACAAAAAGCTTAGTAGTGTTAATTTACATCAAGAATTGCTGTAAATTAATTGCTGTAATGGCATAAAACTATACTGTGTTCACTGAGAGCAGCATTATTATACTTGCTGTACTTGCACAAGGGATCGTGAAAAATTTTTCTTCTTCTTTGCACAATGATTGCACATCAAACGTGCATAGCACCAAGGGAGGACATGAGAGATGCAGGCAGCATAGGAAGAAAATTTCCTGTCTTTGTCATCGCTTGTCAACTTATCGCTTGCCAACTCATGGAAGCATTTCGGTCCGTGGAAATCTTAGTGCATTTTTACTGTGGAGCAGTACATGTCTAACCCCCGAGTTTTCATACCGGTGAAGCCGATTTACTCGGCACCGCTCAGGCACTCCTCCCCGCCACCACCGACCCCCTCCTTTACAACTTATTTCCCTCACCACCACCTATGCCTCTTTCACAGGTTGCACAATCGGCTGACAACGGTGATAGCGCCGTTATCAGATGATTGTAGAGAATCGACAGAAGCGCGAATGGGCGTTAAAACGATGGGAAGCCGAACATGTAGCCACCTCTGTTGCCGCATCATATTCTACCTGGTGTAGTAACTGTGAATCCCTTCCAGATGAAGCGAAACTTGCCCGCTTGGAACCCCGACCTGAGCTTATAATTATTCACCTTGAAAGGCTTTCCGAGTGTTTTTTTTTTCTGATGTATTTCACGTATAGGTATGCACCCATCACAGGTTGGTTTGTGTGTACATGGTTTGGGGGTGGAAAGAGGGGGGCGTGCATGCACGGCTAGGCTTCACACTTCTACCGATGACATGCTTGTTGTGCTGGTTTCAGATTTAACTCTCGTTACCGCAGGAAAATTGACCGATTTTTAGGGGTCCAAGAAAACATAATTTTTCTGCTAAAAAATTGGTTAGGTACTAATTACAGGAACACAAAATGCAGATTATATAACGGCCTTTCCAATAACACCAGTTTTTTAAATGTTTTCATATATCATAGTTGCCAAAAAAATGTCAAAATCAAAATTTTTGTCAAAATGTCGAAAAAAAAAATGATAAAAAAGGAGTTGTGTGTAACAAACCACTGGTAGTGGAAAAAAAATTAGAATATACATTTTGTAGGGAAACATTTCAAAAACACGCCCTAGAAAAAGTGTCGACGTGCGCGGAACAGTTTTTGAGATATAAAAAAAATGTTAGCAAGCGCGGTGCTCGTGTCATGCGGTGAAGCCCAACTTCCAATTCAAAATGTGCAATTTCGGGTGGTACCATGGAAGAAATTTGCTGGTTTAATATTATCAGAGGCACCAATTTGCCCCCACATAAAGTAAAAACATCTTTTCAATGACTGACTTTGCATGTACAGCCAGCACAATATTTGGGACAAGTACGCGATGCGGAAAAACATGCATGAAGTTGAAAACGGAACTCCGTGGTTGATACTTGTTTACATTCACGGTCAGTTATCTCTCAAGACATAAAGTTGAGCTTTATTATCATCTTCTGACTCGAAATTTTAGCCTTGCTTGCAGGAATGAGGTGCGGTGCACTAGAATCGTGCCCTGCAAACTTTGGCCGAGTAGCTGTCGCACGATAAAAAAGATCAGCACAACGAGCCTCCTTTATTGCAGCGCCACCTAACATTTTTGAAATGAAACAGTACAAAAACTTATCAAAGACTCCGTCTGAATAGACAGTTCAACTAAGCAGCAACACTAGACCCCGGGAGATACCCTCGTATGGAAATGAAACTGGAAGGCGAACAGCTGGCAGTGTGTAAGGCCGGTTTGAAGCGCTGTCCTCGTCGTAACGGATATCTGGCGACTGGGTGTGATCTTTTTACTTGTATCTGAACTTCTTATCGCAGAAATCGGGTTAGGGTTCGGTGAAATCAGGAGCAGCATGGTTTGTTCGAGGATCAGTCGTGGACGCTCAAGGCATCATGGCAGGTAGCCTTGAAGTTGGGTAACTGTGTAGTAGCGCTATATATAAATTTCGCGGTGCAGAACCGGAACCGAAACTGTTGTAAACTGTTCGCAATGGTCCTGGGGTAAGTAGAACTACCCCGCAGCTTAGAACAATGTCTGCAAAGGCAATAAAACTGCCTAAAATCATAAAGTAGCTTTGCAAACAGGCACTGCTTGACATTTTCAGCCAAGTTCTGGGATTATTACTGTCAGAGTGCAAACCTGACAATTGAAAATCGTTTGCGGGTTCATCATTCATGCCCTGATAACAAAAAAACAAGCGCGATGCAGAATAATTATGAGTGGCACACATTCTGCATTGGTAGCAGTGACACGCGATGACCACGCCCCTTTTTCACACTGGTGATTCAAACGCATGTCAAAAATCATGTTTTTGTTGCAAAAATGAAAACATTTTCTGATCTAACTCCAAACAGCTTTACTTGTTCGAGCAACACTTGGAACACTTTGAAAAGGTGCTCCGAAAGTATCGTTCTAATTGAACGATTTTGAATAGGCGCCGTAACAGAAGAGTTAAACGCGGAAGTCTCAAGGCTCAATTTTACCTGTCAGCTGTCCTCCGTTGTCGAGCGGTTTGGGTTTGGGCTGATGTGTTACACAAGCAGTAAGATGTCTACGTTGCTGGACGAAAAATAAAGCTCAAGTCCTTCCAGGTTGTAACATGCTATGGGAAGGATGCATATCCTTAGCTCGGAGAAAGAAGAGCGGGATTCGAAGGAGCGTTGGCCCGAACAGAAGCGTGAATGGGCGCGAAAATAATGGAAGGCTGCCGCCGCCACAGTTGCCATCGCAAGTTCCAGCTCATCGAGTAGCAGCGAATTCCTCCCATATGAACAGCAATTTGTCCGCTCGTCACACCAACGTGAGCAAATATTTCTTGTTTAGCTTGAACGGCTTTCAGAGCGACATTTTTGACGGCGTCATTCATTTCTAAGCATGCGCACATTATTGGTTGCCAGTTTATACTCGCACGAAATGGTAGTTGAAGGATGTGGGGAGGCGGGGTGGGGCGTGTAAGCTCAGCTATAGGTTTCATGCCTTCACTGATGACATGTCCGTTGTGTTTGCGGGAGATTTAAGCATGGATGTCAAACGGTCCGATGCGACCTGTCCGTGTTTGAGCAAATTGGGTTGGATTATTACATAAACAGCAAGATGCCTACGACACCAGAGGCAAAAAGACAGCTCAATATTTGGCGACTAGAATGGAGCTAGAGTCCTTTCAAGTTTCATTCAGCTAATTGGCTAAAAAGTAAGCTCAATTGCAAATTACAAACATATTTTTTTTGTTCCATGCTGTCTGTGGACTGCGTCCAGCTTTGCAGGTCCTACTCCTTCACCGAGTAAAAGGGCAATAATTTTTTTTTATTTGATTTCATCTTTTCGTGTTTCCCTTGACAGTAGTGGATACGAATCTTGTCGTTACCGAATCTTCGACTGGCAGTGTGGTTGCCATGCTCCAAAGCACACGTAGCACATTTTGACATTGCTTGTCTCGCTACGCAAGCTTCAAGGCTGGCTTCAAGTTGGAAGCTGTTGAGTGTGCTCTGGAGCGTGGCGGCCGTGCTTCCAACTGACACTTGACACTTTGGCAATGACAAGATCAGCATCCGCTGCTGGCAAGGGCAACAGGAAAAACTGAAGGCAGCTCCTAACAAAGTGCGCCAGGAATTTTGTGCAACTTCTGCGGATGGATGAGTGACAAGTTGGCGAATGGCGCCAGAGTGGGAAACCTTGCACCTGTGTGCACGCAAACATACACACTGTGGGCCTGCTCTCTACGGCATGCCAAGGAATGAGGCACACTGCGGTTGCGTGAAAGAACTCTTTACTTACATCACCTCGCTGTCGCCCCTCCGGGCATACACACGCACACACCACCAAAACTCCCAGCGTCTCGAGTCTCAGTCCCCGCGTGCGGTTCTTCTGCACCACCGCCCGCTCCTTCACCTCGCTGCCCGCTGCCCGTGGTGTCCGCCAGCGCCATCCCTCGGGTGCCGACGTCCCCAAGTCTTGCGGCCCGGTGGCCGCATGGAAGGCGAGGAGGGTGAGGGAAGGGAGCCCATGGTGAGGGGCTCCAGCAACACCCTTTAGGCCAGAAGGTGTCGTGCCAAGGCGCTCCCCACAACACACAGAAACACAATGGCACTAATACTTTAGGAAAATGGAAAGTGAGATCCAAGGAAAAGAAAGATGCCACTCAGGTACTGGATGGGTCAGTGCAAGAGACGGGAAGTGCAGGAACAAGAACCCGAGGGGATCGGCGATTTTGTTGCGGTTGTTATTCTAAATAGTTAGTCTTACCCTTGACCTGTAAATAGACTTACTCCCTTGTATCAACTGCCTCATAGCAATGGGGTAAGAGTGCTGGTTTGCTGGGTACTCCACTACGGACGATGGAACTGTTTGAACTTCATTGAATCTGCCGCTTGGCTTAATGTACTCTTACCATCCAGATTCAGTAGGACCCTGAATAAAAGAAGTCAGTCAATGGGGCTCCAAAACTGCCAGCACCATGAATAATGGGCTTATGCCATTAAAGTTGGTGAAGGCATTGATGGGTAAGCAAATACAATCAATCACTGGGATGCTGCTGCACAACTGGTGAATGTTGTCATCTTCTTGGCTGTGATAGCTCATATGTAATTTGAGAAGCATGAAGGAATGTCGGCTACGTTGGACTTGTTTGTTCAAGACAAGGAGGGAAAGTTTTGGAGTCGATGACATAGAGAAGAAGTGAAAGGCGCAGGCACTATTCTGCTAGTCGAAGTCAAAGTTCGTGGAGCCTATGCTAAATTGCTTCTCGAACTTTGCAGAAGAATGATGGATGCCAAAAGAAGGTGTTGTGGGATGCTCGTTGAAAGGGATTGTAGAAGACCTCTTTAATCTTAAAATAGGCAGGAAGTATATATACAGTCTGTCCCAGATGTGATCCAGTGTTGTTGCAAGTTTGAAGCCCTGAAAACTTGGTGTATAACAGCCAAGCTTGGAGGTCGCGCTAACGTGGCAACGGTTGCAAATGCTGAGGTTACTCGCGTGGCGGACCTTCCACTTTTGATGCGACAGATCATCTGCGAAGAACTGAGCTATGATGTGCTCCAGCACTGGCTGCTTGCTGCAAGATGAATTAATCAGTGGGACATCGCTTATACAACAATCAAAACCACAGGCTTGGTGGCCTTCTGAGGCATGTTTGATCCTACACACTTGTATAGGGGAGCCACCCCCTATAAGGTGGAGCAGTCCTAGTAGTCGCACATCGATTACCCTTGTCAACATGACTACAGCAAGCTTAGTCTGTATCAACACGGTGATAACGGCTTGGACAGTATCGAAGCAGCCACAACACAGGTCTTTGTCATTCAAAGTGAGTCACCTGCGTGTGACTGATGGCCACTGGCTGCAGACAACTCTAGGTTTTGCAAGCGTCAACCATCAAGAGACAATGTGGTTTTGACATTTTTCATGCCTATGACCCAAAGATACATAACCCGGTAGCCTTGTGGTTCCTTTTCCACTGACAATTTTTAGCTGGGCAGCTTTTGCGACTGTTGCCCTGCACATGGCCAAAGTGTGACCCTGTCAACAGTGGGTCATCGTTGTTCCCCATCGACGCGGTGCCTGTATAGAGACCGGACAGCCATTGTATGGCGCCACCATCGCTTCAGTGAACTGCACCACCTGTGGTGAACCGCTTGTCAGTAGAATGCCGGTGGCGGTCAGTGCAGCGTACTTGTGCATGGCTTTCTGTCGTTCTGCTGCGTTGTAGCTTGCAAATCCTAGATAACCACAAGGACTTTTCCAGATTGGTAAATCTTGAGAGTGGAGGCGACCTTTACGAAGCATTCCATGGGTATGATTTACACCCATACTCTGTAATTGCAAATCTCAGACGACGCTCAACGCGCAAAGCTGGAAGTCGAGTTGGAAGTGCAAGTTGGTTCATTTGCGCAAATTTTTCATGTATTGTTGTTGCCTGCGTGCAGTTTGGCACATCGAGGAACATATTGCAGCTAAATGCTCCTGCAAACCGGGGATGGGCAGCTGATCTGCGTGAGCAGCTGCCAGGAAAGGCAGTTGCGCTGGCCTTGGGAAGTTGATGAAAAAACAGCGTTGTGCACAAGCGAAATACAAAGTTGGGGGGGGGTACCTTCTGAGATTTTAAGATTTACCCTAAAAGAAAAATGCAGAGGGACAACACTATGTAATCTCATTACTGAGGGTAGAAACATGGTTAATTTCACAGAAATTCTTTATAAGAGCCAGTGGGAATTTTTGGGATAAATACCGAGCGACAGGAGAAAGTTATTGCTTGATGTTGTCGCTTTATGCCTGTAATAAGACTTGGTTGCTGGCTAGTGGGTGAATGGTTTTTCAAAAATAAATTACTGCGGGGCTGAAGGACGAGAGAGAGGAGGGTGCCGAAAACCTGCCTTCAGTTTCTCAATTGGATGCTGTGGTCGTGTTTATTTACCATAAGCTGCCACCCACGCTTGAATGAATAGAAACTCCGTCCCTTGCGCTACAGTAAAACCGCCGTCACAAAAGTTGTAGGGCCAAATAAAGCTCATGGCTTAAAAAACGTTCACATAAATTTTTGAGAATTGTCTATTGATGCATAAAAATTCTTATGCCATTTTTCCAGTCCACTAAATTTGCGTTTTCTCGGGGGCATTAAATGCCTAAATCCTGACAGCTAATCATGTGAGAGCACTGGATCGGAATACACATTGATTTTGTCAGTTATTCTCAGTTCTCTTTTTTGTTCTTAGACACTCATGCAAGCACACGATTACATAGAACTGGGATTTATTATTAATTTTCAATAAATTTTTATTTTTTCACTTTTCCTGCGACAAACGGTGGCTGCCAGATTTGGCAGTCACTATGCAAATTAGATGACTTTTGTTCCGTTTGGTTATATTTTTGTTTTTTTTTCTTTCAAATTTTTACATTTACGCTTATAACAATAAATGTATTGGCAAGGCATTACACGGTTTGCGTTGAAATACTCCCCAGAGAATGCTTTCGCATTAAAAACACAGGTTGACATTAACACTCTGCCACATTTTTTAACGCCTTCGTTGTCTATCGGTGCCAGCCTTAATTTCACGGAGGTGGTAAAATGGGGAGGGGGGAGGGTTTGTAGGTTGGGCTGTTGGGTGGTTGAATTACTTTGACTCTCAATAAAATGACCGCTACAACAGCTCCCAGGCTATCATACTGTCACTCATGGAAACAGAAAGCTCAAAGCTTATGGCTACAGAAAGTAATTGTAAATTGCCGTGACTTTTTCATGGCCACACGGTAATCGAATTTGTACGTAAGTGCCTTTCTCTTCAAAGTCCACGTATCGAGTCATCCAACCAATAAGGTATCCAACCGTTAAAGCTTCTGTGGAAACCTTAGTCATTGAAACCAGTGGAAATAATTTAAACTGGTAGAAATGAACACTAAAACTAGTGATTTTATTCGTACTCGAATTGGGTGGAGCCAGATGTACAGAGCCACAAAAAGCGCCTATATTAATGAGACCCATACCAAGCCTCAGAAGCGTGTGACGAGTTTATGTCGCCGTTAGTGCATCTAAAAACCCAGCACGTCTGCCTAGACTTCGTTTCTCCACACATATCCGCTCACGAAACCGCTGAAACAGTAACAGCACTGAAGCAAACACGACAAAAACAATGGAAGGCTGCGTAGTTTAATGCGGCGGCCCATTCCAAGAATGAGGGGAGTGCCGAGTGGTGGCGCCACCCGTCCAGCTGCCCAGTCCCTATACATTACCTCACTCCTACCAGCACAGCCAGCGGTGATCTCGTTGCCAGATAGTCTACGCAAATATACCTCTGCCCATTCATAACTTGAAGGGGAAAGTCAAATTTTTTATCAGTGTTGTGTATGTAGTGGCTTTGGTTGACACTGGAGCCATGCTTCTAGATCGAGACTTGGTCGCAAAGGGATGTTTATGTAGATGCAAGCTGTTCTGTTTCGAGGAGGAGGAAGAGGTGAACCCCTGCATCCTTGTGGCGCATGCATCGTGAACCCTTTACTCACTGGTGAAACATTGGAAGGCAGAGTTTGTTTCCCAGATCAACTCGCAACATGATCTTGGTTATTGACTGGTCGTGCTACCTTCAAATGCAGAACCAGGCAACTCCCTCTTTTAGCAGCACTTTATTTTATATGTTAGCAGAGGAAACACAATGCAATATTAAGTACAGTAGAACCCTGTTTATACGTTCCTGCTTCATGCGATTTTCCGGTTACTACGCTCTCAATTGTGAACACTAAAAATGCCCCATCGTACATTTCTTCCCGGACAGTACGCGTTTCCGGATAGTAAATTTCTCCCTCGCGTTTTTGTTTTTAAACATATCAACGAGGGTCTGCTGTATTTGTTTCTGTTCAGTCTGCTTTGCCAATGCCCGTGACTGCACCCTGTGCGCATGCTGCCTTGTTTGGTGCCCTAGTAGAAGTGGTTTTAGTAAACTACCCATGAAGACAAAATGCTTCTTTGGTTCTTTAAAAAGACTGCTTTGTCATAGTAACAATTATACCAGTGTTATCGCGAACTTTTAACAAACAATCGAGCTTATGCAGAAAACATACAAAGCAGTGGCGACTACCCAGAAACTTTCTGGCAACTTCTCTATGACATCACAGAATCTCGTTCATGGGATTAACGGCCACTGCCCGAAGCCACCGTCGACCGAAGCCACCGCCAAAGTGGGGCCTCTAGTTTGCATTTGATTGCATCACTTGAATGCTAATGTGTAGCTTACACACTGATAACTATTTCTTTAATGCTGGCCCATAATACACTGCTCCTGTCCATATTATGTCATGGTTGCGTGAAATTCGATAGTTTTTCGATATTTCTTCATTCTTTTAGAGTTAAAAAACATATTTCATGGCTGAAATGGAGCTTAGTTATCTACCAAAGGCTAGTTGTATCAAATTGATCAAAGTTGTATTTTGTCTTCCTGTCGTAATATGGACAGGAGTCCATGTTATGTCTCTGTTGCACAAAATTTGAAAGGTCTTCAAATGTTATAGCTGGGTGGGCTACCAAAGTATAGTTCTTTTTTGTCTTCACGGCTCCATTAAGAGGATGCTCTCTTACCTGACAGCACTGTTTTCTTCAACCGCGGTCATCGCTTTTTGTTAGCACTCAACTGCTGGAAGCTAAGTGCCATCCTACGACCTAGTATGAAGCTGGCACTGTTTGAGGAGGATGATAGCGCTTTGGTCGCCAGCATACGCACTGGTGGGCCTTCTACTGACAACTGCATTCCAGGCTCACAAATGCAAGCTCACTACTACACCCCTCTTTCTGTGGTCCATGTCCTGTCAAGCCACACCCTTCAGTTCGACTTCTCATGCGGCAGTATTCGACCCAAAATTCTGACCTAGGTCATTTTCAATCTAATAGGTAGGGTTCTGAAAAAAACCTTAAAGGGTAGGCTCCGTCAAAGTGTCAAGTGATCGCCAACCAGGCCAGTGTTGGTTGGCAGTCCCCAAGTCTTTCGGCTGTGCCACTCAATCTTGCAAAGAAACAGGATGGTGTGTGGAGGTTCTGTGTTGACTTTCAAAAGCTGAATTCGGCAACCGTAAAAGATGTACACCCTGTCCCGAGAATAGGTGATGTTCTTGACTGCCTTCACTTTGCCACTTATTTTTCGTTGATGGACCGGCATTCTGCATCCTGTGTACTGGCAAATTTTTATGGAACTCGCTTACGAGGAGAAAACTTCATTTGGGACTCCTGATAGCTTTTTTGGGTTTTATGTCTTGCTATTCGGCATGTACAATGCAACCTTTTAGAGCTATAAGCATAACCTTAGAAGGCCTTAACTGGAAAATGTGTTTACGCTACCTCGGTGACGTAGTTATTTTTGGCTGCGCATTTGGTGAGTGCAGCACCTGTCTTTATGCCATTCTGGACCCTCTGAAAAGTGTGGGTCTCCCCTCAATTTTCAACAAGTGCTACTCTGATGAACAACTAATTCTGGTTTTCGGCGACCTAGTGGCTTGACTCGCAGATAATTACCTGCAGCAAACAGCTTCAAATATCCGCAAACAGTTCGAGATCTTCATCCTTTTGGCCTCGTTTTTTTGCCCAGGTTTGCAGACTTGTTCGCTTTCTTGGCTTTATTTTTACAAAGCTGTGTGCCTTTCATCTAAACTCCGTAATGCAAAGCGTCCTTTTCCCAACTGAAATTGCTCCTTCCTTGGGGCCCTGTATTTTACCATGTACTTTGACGTGAATAGTTTAGCCCTTTGATGCTCAAAACTTTAATTTTTTTGCTTAAGATTGTGAAAACATTTTTACGGTCTAAAAGAACTTCTGACATCACAAATATGAAGTCAGAAAAAAATTTGGTTCATTATGACGGACACAATGACCTACTGGGCACTGGGAAACACTGGGCACTGGCTGCCCATATACCAGTTAAACAAGAAAGCTACTTCGATCGGCGTGATCTGTGGTTCAAGTGAAGACAATAACGTAAAGTTTGTATCACTATAATTTGTAATAACAACGAAATTGCACAATTTTGCTTACCTCTCGCTAGCCCATTGAGCCACCCGGGCTCGATGTGAGTTGACACGCATAAACAAGACTTTTTTTAGCACGCGGAAGTACGTGCTGCTCTCTCTTCTTTAATTTTTGAAGGTCTGGGAACCTTTGTCTGTCAAGAGATGGTGTTAAATGTCGAAAAAACCACAAAGAGAGAAAAATATTGTTTGAGTTGTTGCTCCTGAGCAACGTTGGGCATCAAAGGGTAAGGAAACGGAAAGTGAGGTACAATAAAAAGGAAGGCACCAGGTGTGGGATAGTGTTGGAGGTAGAGGAAACAGGGAGAAAAACTGGTTATCTTCCAGTGAACCTTTCTGTGAATAGTAACTAGTCCGACCCTCTTTCTGTAAACACACCCACTTGCTTGCCCCAATAAGGTGCCCTTGGTTGAGGTGATTGTACCCTCTGGCTTGTGCACTAAACACTCATCATCGCAACAATCCCAACGCAGTGCTGGAGCCGGCACTAGCAAGGAAGAAGAGGCAGCCGGAGGTAGCGTACCGAACGAGCGCCATCTTGGGCGTCGACGGAGGAGCGGCCACCCGGTCGGCAGACGCACTCCACCGCCAGGACGGCGGCAACGACCACAGCTTCAGGGCAAGGGTGCGTTCCAAAGCTCACGCAAGTCTGCTACAATGACATTTCACCATTCTCATGAGGCCCGTCTTTGCAGAATAGCAAAGGAGAGCACTGCAGAATGAAACATGGAGCTCACTGCACTGCACAAACAACCGATATGGAGTAGTTTAGGAATATTGGGAAGGGGCAGTGGGCACTGGGGCTGACCTTTGCAAATGCTGTGTTTTTCACTAAAGTGGATATCCTGTCGGGGGTAGAATAGGGCAATGTGTAAAATGGCATTAGGAAGCGCATAGTGAACCTTCAGAGAAGGCAGCATGGCGTGACATGGGCTGAACACCCTTTCAAGTGTTTAAGCAACATTTAACGGAGGTGGTGATGACGATATGTTACCTTGCGGTAATCTCGTATCTCAATGCTACGTTGTAAAAAGGGGATTTGGAGTTTCGTTTACCCGTGAATATGGATGGTCGTAATTCACTTTGGGGCAGGCTGGTTTGAAATCTATTCTTGGCTCTCTGTATTTATGCAGGCTTTGTGCTTTTCACATAGGCTTTCTTTTATTGGTCTTGCATGCCTTGCAGAGGGCAATTGTATGTTCCTCCCTTTTTGTGTATCCTGTTAGTTGCAGATTGCAAAAAGCATGGGCAGACCTGTGCACTATTTCTTATTTTTCTGTACGTTTTTTTTTTTTCAAGGGTCATTTTAAGTATGCTGCGCTTTTGAATTTGCTGATGCAAACAACACCCTTTGTTACTGCACTCGTCGAAGCAGTCAGAACTGAAACAAGAGCAGTGTTCACGTTAAGTGAGCAATGCTTCAATGCATCAGTGAGCTCACACATGTTGTGGGGAATGTTACTCTAGTTGCAACAATTTATTTGCTTCTGAGCTGTGCAGAGATAAATAGGCCCGCAGACTATCAGTGGATGTGACATCTACAACATGAAAGTGCTTTTTTCGTTTTGTTTTATACGATGGAGCAGTGGCATCTACTTCCGCAAAAAAAATGGAGCACCTTTTTATGAAGTGTACCTGTATTTTTTTCCCCTTCCCCTGTCTGCATGCGACTGTGGACAGATGTCGCATGCAGGCTCGCAGGCTCTCTCACACGGCCTACTTCTTCTCCATGTTTGATTTATTTCCCCTGCCCTCGTGCACAGGTTGAGCGGCTGCGCTGCTTTGTGCTCCATCTATACAGCCTCGGTTCGGTAACGCCTCATTAAGCGGGGGGGCTTGCCCTGCGGGGGTGTCATTAGGAGGGCATCCAGTGTGGCATTGAATGGGAGAGCTTGCCACTGCTGCCCCTTACACGAGTCATAAACAAGCGGGCTGCCACGTGGTTCGTTAGTCTCCTTTCACTGGAGACTACTGAGTGAGAGGGAGAGGAGGGGAATATGATGAGAGGAGGGAGGGATGATGGTGGGGGGGACATGTGTTATAACGGGAGAGCGCAAAAGGCTGTAATGGGCTGGGAGGGGGAGACAGGATAAAAGCTGAGGGGGGAGGGAAGGAGAGAAGGAGGGGGATGGTAATGGCAGGAAAGCAGGGGCTGAACATAATGGGCATAACAAAAAAGCCGGAAAAGATTACAGTAGCTCACAAGGAGGAGAGAGTAATGCAGACACGGATAAGGGGTAGTCGGGGGAGGGAGGGGGAGAGAGAGAGGGAGGGCGGGTGCGGTGGAGTGCATCGCGTGTGCTGACGGCGGTCGGGCGTGTCTCTCTATGGGGTCACGGCGGCGGGCGACCCGGCAGACGGCGGAAGGGGGAGGAGGGAAGGAAAGGTAGCGGTTTGTCGCGAGCCAGGTGTTTTTTCAGGGGGCAGCCAGGCATCTGCTGGGGGGAATGTAGGAAAAACAGAAGGCATTTGAAAGGAGGGGCTCATTTTCGGGATGTTTTATTTCTTTACGGCATTCTTTGAGGAAAATGGGAGAGGAAGCTGAGCTTTCTCGCTTGTTTTGTCAGTTATGAAGGTATGAAGGAAAACAAAAACGCGGCTATTTTAAACACTTTGGATGGGAAAGAAGGCGTGGCTTTTCTTTTAATTGCTCGTTATTGTCCCGGATGTGAATAGCAAGTTTTTATAGAAAGAATAATTGTATTTAAAGCTTTGTTGAGTAACAGTTGCCTTTTTTTTATAATACTAAAGAGGGAAGGAGTCCTGTATTAATGGCCTCTGCCTCCCAGGTTCTTTTTCCCAATTCCATTTCGTTTTTTTTGTATGTTTGGAAGTGCTCTTTCTTTGGGTGGATAGGGCAAGTGGGACTTTCTCTCGTGCTATTGGCTGCCTCACCCCTGAGTTATCTCTCCCCCCCCCTTTTTTTATTTTATTTTCTTTCAGAGTATGATCCCCGTTCTGAAAACCTTTCCCTCTTTTTGGCACCTTCAGGAAGAGCTAATGGAGTCTTTGGGTGGGGAGCCAGCAGTTTGGGGAGAAGAAAAAAAAAGGCAGGGCTTTTTTTTTTCTTTTCCCTTTTTTCTTTTTCCTTTTTTCTTTTTATGGTGAGTCGAGAGGGCTGGAGGTTGCCCGCTGAGTTGCATTTTGTTCTTTTAGACTCTATCGTCCCTTTGCTTTTTTCTGTTGTGTCTGTCGGTGGTTGAGGGGAGGGAAAAGACAGGCAGGGAATGGGGCGGGCGATGGAGAAAGACGTCAGAGCGTCGGCCACTGGGAAATGGGCTCAGTTCGTTCCTCTGGACTCCTTCGTGTGGCCAGGCATAAGGATGCTCTAGGTGGATAACATTCGTGAAAGTGAAGATTTTTATTTTTTTAATGTTCATCAGGAATGATTGCACGACGTGTGCTGTGGGCAGCGACGTGTGGGCAGGTACTGTGGGCTTTCACGTTACCATCCTGAACAGCCTGTCTGTTTCTTTCCTGGTGCTTTGTTTTGTAGCTAGAGAGTGTAGGAAGGTGGATTCTGTTGTCGTTGGGTTTGCTGAGTGGGTGAGCTATGGGGAGAGAGGTGCCTCAAAGTACTCCACTTGCTTGTTCTTTCTTGCGTACTGTTTTGCGCCGCATCGGGCTTAGGATGTCATTCACGAAGCCTAAAGCTTTACCAGGACCTATAGCACGCATGTGTCTAGTTTGTTGCTACAGGTGCGGTGTTTAGGAGGAGAGCTTTTGCTGGTTGATAAGGCTGTAAAGAAGGAGGAATAACTTTCTCCCTTGACGCATTCTTAGAGCAAACAGTGAGAGAAATATGGGCAATAGTTTGGCTCAAAGCGCCTTTTTTTTCACTCTTCTATTACGAGTGCTTCCATTTTTCTTACCGAAATATGTTTAATACAATGTCTCACTATACATATCTTCGCCTGAATGTGCTTTAAAGCAGTGTCTCTGTTCGAAGGCATATGCTCTAGACGATTGTGTAATTGGTGACACAACTACTGAAGTTTCAGCGTACAGTTCAGACCTCTATAGTATTTCTTAGATCTTACTTAGTTATGCGTGCACCACCTCTTGAGGGCATCAGTTGATTTGAGAACCTAAAACAGAAATTGCGCCTCATTTCTCTTCTGCTACATTTGAAGAAGAGCAATGGATTTGGAAGATGGTGGGTTAGATCAGCGGGGTTGGAAGTTTATCAGAGAGGCTTCTGTCCTGCATGGGACGTTAACCCGGCTGGTGGCAGTGGGGGTCAGTGTGTTAGAAAATAGCACTACTAAGCCTACAAAGCATGCTATCTCCTCAACCTTTCTCTTGATCTCTTGGTCATGCTACATGTATCTACCCTACCATACCTCCCACCAACCTGGAGGTTTCTCTGGATCTGCTTTTGGTGGTGGTGTTGGTGATTTTAATGGGAACTCTTCCCCTCATGTTGTGTGCCTTGTGCAGCCGGAGGAGCGGTCGAACAAATCCAAGGTGGGTTCCCGAAGCAGATCTGCAGATCCCAGCCTTGGCCGTGGCAGGCCTGTCATGGTGCGTACCTCTTTGCTCCTCCTCCTCACTGCTTTTTTTTTAGCGCTCTTCCATATAATAATTTAGACATCACACAACCTTGCTTAATTTGAAGGGTCAGGCTCTTTCCATACCTCGCAACGTTCGTGTTGAGCATAAAACAATGTTTGTTGTCACCGGGTGAGCCGCTGTTAAGGTGGATGATTTAGAATTACTTGCTCTCTTCGCCATGATGCGTGAGGGGATTTGGAAAGCAGCCCGAAAATGCCCAGGCTCACTGAACACCGAAGTGCTCTGTCTAACAGGAACTGAAACAAGAACTACTGTGTGCCGTAACGATCGAAAGCCACGAATTCGAAAGTGTGTGTGTTTTTTTTTTTGTCAGTTTTTAAATTTGGGTGGTGTGAGACATGCGGAATCGTGTGCACTAATCCGGCAATAACTCTTGCTGAAATTAGTCATTGCATGTCTGGTGTTTACTGCACAGAAGCAGTAAAGCCAGAGCAGCTTGCCAGCCGGCAACAGAAATCTGCCTGTAAAGCATGGTTTCTCAAAGTGGGTTCCGCGGAACCTAGGGGTTCCGCAGGCCCCCTCCTCAGGGTTCCGCGAGCCACTGATAATTTTTCCCTGGTTCCGCAGTCGCAAAGTCTTATATGGTGAACTTGAGGTGTGATCGATCTAAGGAACCTCCATTACTCACGCCCGATTGACAATAAGCACATCTCGGCGCATAACAGAAATGCGCGAGCTACGCAATAAATCTCGCCAGCAGCTTGTAGCCAGCCAGACTCCGAAAACAGGCCACGTGGTTAAACTATTGCACTTGAATCTCGGCCTTATATTACCCCAATGCGTATTTCTCCTTTTTGGAGATAGGTGCCGCTAGCGTACGCATTCGCGTAAAGTCGACGGAAAAAAAAAACGATACCCTTGCTTGCTTTTGAATTTATTGCACGTTAATGTAGCATGAACGGAATGAAAACTGGCGGGAGGGGGGTGGGGGGTTCCTTGGCACTTAACGGATTTTAGCAGGGTTCCCTGGGACCAACATGCTTGAGAACCCCTGCTGTAAAGATTTAAAAAAATTACGGAGGCCTGCCAGGAAGTTTCACATTGTGATAACAATTGAACAGTCATCGCGTTGTGATAACAGCCATGAAGGAAAACATGGTTCATGAGTTCTGTGTCTCAAGGTGGCCTTTTGTATCTCAGGGTACATGGGGGTCATGTAAATGCTGAGCAGTTTCAGTGCTTTTTTTCTTGTGTTGCATATTTCATTACGGTGGACACATATTCAGTGTATTTTGGTTGCACCCCCCTACCATCCTAAATTGAATTTTACTGATGAGGACGGCCTCTATTGTATATCTACCATCAAGAGGGGGTAAGCTAAACCCCATTTTCAAGGCGCGCCCGGTAGTGAAAGCACGTGTTTCGTGTTTGGCTTGTATTAGTGTCTGCTACGAGTGTTCTTTTTAACATAAGACTCGCTTGCGTACAACACTTGAAAACAATAACAGTAAAAACTTTGGTATTTTGTTCTCGTAGTAAGCTTTGTAATTCACCGCATGCAGCTATACCTACCTGAACCAAGCTCGTTTTGTGAGTAGGAAAAGGAAGCTCGAGAGTGTTGATGACTGCAGGGAGAGAGAGTGAGTGGAAGTGTGTGCATGGTGTGATTGAATTTCAGAACAAGGAAGAGTGTTGCGCCGAGGGCGCCATGAATGGGGGTTGTGATGGTGCCCACCCAGAGGTAGGGGCTCCACAGCCGCCAAGTCCAACTCCTCGCTCGGCAGTGCATGCGTCTCGTGGCGAGGGCTCGCTTCAATAACAGCCTCTCGGCCGCTTCGCTTCTGAGCATAATAAGCTTCTGGGCAAGACGCTCGCTGACACTTCAGAGCCGCTTGACGCGCTGAGACTGCGTTTTCGTTCAAAGCAGCAGGTGGCTCATTTCTGTGATCGCTGGCATGTGTGTTGAGGTTCCGCAATTTTGCTGCCAGCATCTTCGGTGAATCCTTTTTGTGAGATCTGGAGTGGTAGGAAGTTCTCTCAAGCTTTGTCAACAAAGCAGCACAGTTTTGTATTTTTGTTTGCAGCAGTCCTGAAGGAACTTGCTTTCAAATGCCTGGTGCGTTGCATTAGGTACATTACGCTTTGAAAACCTTTCTGACCTATATATGTGCAGAGGGTGGTGGCTTTATGCGGAAGGAATTAATGTAGTTCATTGTGCAAGCAGGAGTCCATAATATCGCTTTAGAGCTGGCGACTTGCTAAATCGGTACAAAGTGAATGTGCAACATAGGTTGCAGGCGCTGCTTTTAACAACTGTCACCTGTAATTCGAATGGGGCGTTATAAGAAAGCAGGGGAGTTACAGGGGGCAAATCTGCCACAATCAGTGCATTACCTAATTGACAGAACTCTGTTAGATAAAACATTTCTTTGGATAGATAGCAAATCTGTGACTAGATAAGCGTGTTGCTTTAGAAAAAAAAAATCATTTTAGATGTTTGTCAGGGCCGTCGTATTGTTAATTGTTTCCAGTCGATAGCGAAACATGCGACTGCTACACTTTCTGCAGGCTGATTTCTAGAGATGTGAAAATGTGACGAAATGTCATCTCTGATAAGGAGGCCATGAGTAAGGGGGAGCGTGAAGGCGATATCTTCCGCTTATCAGGCTCTACTACTGTTCCACGGTTTGTGAAGCGCACATTGCTCACATCTATATTGTTCTCAGGAGTATCTGAAGTAAGATTACAGAGGTAGTGTGTCGTATCAGAAATGTACCGCATTTTTTATTTTATTTTGAGGCAGCAAGTTGTTGATTTCGACGCTTGAGATAAGTTTGATGTCATTCAATGTAACCTTCCCTTAAGGTTAGCAACAAAATTTTGAATTAAGAAATTTGAGACGATTGATAAACTTTACATGGCAGTAACCTATTGGTTTAATCTTCTAATACTCAGTGAGCACAGTTTCTTTATAATTGCTTTGCAGTTACTGTAACAACGTATGTTTTGACACACAGCAATCCTTCTATAAATTAGGTCTTCCGATTTGGTGTCTTCCTCTGCACGGTAGGATTTGGTGGAATTGAGATGTTGCTAACCATCTTTTGTTAAAAAAGGCGTTGAGATGAGGCCGGTGTATCAGTAATCAGCATGCAGTTTGCTTGGTTAAACCAAACTGGAACCACCACAAGCTCTGGAACATCACCACTGACATCGTGACGTAAAGCTGAGCCATGAGGATTGATTGGCTTGGCCATTGTATGCGACTGCGGTTGGCTTTTGTATGCGACTGTTGGCTTCGCATTTGCCTGGCTTTGGGTGAGGGCAGGGTGCTTGTGACTGTGAACATGGGGCCTTAACCTGAATCTTGGTGCCGATGGGCAGTTCAGGGTGTCTGCCAAGTGTAAGAATGGGGCAGTTTAGCTGCAAGCTTAGTAGCAACTGAGGAAGAAAAACAGCAGGTTTGAAAACTTCATTTAGTAAGCATAGGAACATACTCGTGTGTATGCCAGATACCGGTGCATACTAATAAGTTACAGGTGCTAAGACAGTAACTAGAGCTAAGGCAGTAATCCTTAGCCTTGCAATACAATGGAGTCCCAGCCCAATTTGATTGACATTGGAAAGAACATCTTCAATGAAAGAAATTGAGGGAAAAAAGGGGTGGGGGCTGGCTTTGAAAGGCAGCAGGAACACCACTTTGACAATGTTTTCCTCAAAGGCGAAAACTAGACTGGGAAGCAGGTGAGATTGGGTGCAGCTGGTAGACACCCTGAAGGGCAGGTGGTGGGGGTGGTGGGGGCATGCGGGTGAGGAGTGTCGGACTCGTGTGGACGTGTTGCGTGTGTTGTCGTGTTATGGGGTGGCTGTCCTGCAGAGCCACGGTGAGGATGCTCCCGGGAAGGCGAGCGAAAGCGAGTACAGGGCTGCCTTTGCCTGGCCTCCGAAGCCTTCTCTGCCTCCGGCCACCAAGGACGTTGTCGGTGGGTCCCTCCCTCTCTCAGCACTGGCAAGAGGTCACTGCTGCAGCAGCAGTGTTTGTCCTTTTGTCCTCAGTGCCCGACGGGGTCAGGAGTGTGTGCTTCTTGTGCGGCACATTTTGTGCCTAATTAAGCGCTGCAAAAAAAAAAAAAAGGGCCATTTTTTAACGTGAAACCTGGTGTGGAACAAAGCATGCAGTGTGTAAGTGTGTTCTTGGTGCCTTGGCATTTGTGCCAATGGAGATGAAACCATTGGGAGTAGAGGTATACAGCTTGGCTGTAGAAGTCTCGTGTCTTTGAAGCACGAAGTGCTGTAGCGCGAGGAGTAAACTAGTGTCCCGGTGTTTTTTAGTACGCGTTTTGAAGCATTCCAGCACGAGGTGTAAACGATTGTCCCAGTGTTTTAGTACCGTGACTACATGAGGTGATGGTTACAACAACAAACACCGACAGCCCAACCCCTAAAAAATATTCCATATGCCAATGACAAACCCTTCTGTAGGTTAGCTAGGTTTGTTCGTTTCTTAATTAAGGCATTAACTCTTTCGCTACCGCGCCTATCAAAATCGATCAATTTGATCGATACTTTTGGGAGCGCCTTTTCATAGCGTTCCAGGCGTTTCTCGAACAAGTAAAGCTGTTCGGAAACGTGATTTTTGACACGCTTTTGAATCACCTGGTTGTGGAAAAGGGGCGTGGTCATCGCGCCTCAAGGCTACCAACGAAGAATGCGTGCAACTCGTAATTACTCTGCACCAGCGCTTGTTTTTTGCTATCAGGGCGTGAATGGGGAACTAGCAAACGATTTTCAATCGTCAGGTTCACGCTCTGACAGTAATAATCCCAGAAATCGGCTGAAAATGTCAAGCAGTGCCTGGTTGCAAAGCTACTTTATGATTTTAGGCAGTTTTATTGCCTTTGCGCAAGTTGTCCTAAGTACTCTGGTAGTTCTACTTACCCCAGGACCATTCCCAAACAGTTTACAACAGTTTCGGTTTCGTTTCTGCATCGCGAAATTCATATTTAGCGCAACTACGCAGTTACCCAACTTCAAGGCTAACTGCCATGGCGCCTGAAGCGTCCGCGACTGATCCTCGAACAAAGCACGCCGCTCCTCATTTCCCCCCACCCTAACCCGATTTCTGCGATAAGAACTTCAGATGCAAGTCAAAAGGTCACACCCAGTCGCCAGATATCTGTTCCGCCGAGGACAGCGCTTCAAACCGGCCTTACACTGCCAGCTGTTCGCCTTCCAGTTTCGTTTTCATGCGAGGGTATATCCGGGTGTCTAATGTTGCTGCTTAGTTGAACTGTCTATTCGGACGGAGTCTCTGATAAGTTTTTGTACTGTTTCATTTGAAAAATGTTAGGTGGCGCTGCAATAGAGGAGGCTCGTTGTGCTGATCTTTTTTAGCGCGCGACTGCTACTCGGCCAAAGATCGCAGGGGACGATTCTAGCTCATCGTACCTCATTTTTGCGAGCAAGGCTACAATTGCGAGTAAGAAGATGATAATAAAGCTCAGCTTTATGTTTTGAGAGATAACTGACCGTGAACGACAACAAACATCAGCCACGGCGTTCCGTTTTCAACTTCATGCATGTTTTTTTCCGCATCGCGTGCTTGTCCCAAATATTGTGCTCGCTGTAAATGCAAAGTCAGCCATTGACAAGATGTTTTTACGTTATGGGGGGGCAAACTGGTGCCTCTGATAACGTCAAACCGCCAGATTTATTCCAAGGAACCACCCAAAATTGCACAGTTTGAATTAGAGGTTGGGCTTCACCGCATGACACGAGCACCGTGCGTGCTAACATTTTTTTTTTATATCTGAAAAACTGTTCCGCGCAAGTCGACATTTTTTTTAGGGTGTGTTTTTGAGATGTTTCCCTGCAAAATGTATATTCTAATTTTTTTCTACTACCGGTGGTTTGATATACACAACTCCTTTTTTATCATTTTTTTCGACAACTTGACAAAACTTTTGATTTTGATATTTTTTTTTCACAACTATGATATATGAAAACCTTTAAAAAACTGGTGTTATTGGAAAGGCCGTTAAATAATCTGCATTTAGTGCTCCTGCAATTAGTGCCTAAATAATTTTTTAGCAGAAAAAAAAATGTTTTCTTGGACCCCCCAAAATTGTTCAATTTTCTGCGGTAGCGAAAGAGTTAATCAAACAATAGTGGGTGGGAAAATGATGGTGTTTTACTTATGGTTCTCCCTCCTCCCCCTGTTCGCTTTTTTTTTTTTTAGCAGGAAAGGTTGCCGCAGTGCAATGCCAAACAAAAGTCACTTAATTTTTATGGTTTATTCTGTGCGAAATGATTTCCACAATCCACCACGATATAGCAATATTGCCGGCCATGTATACAGGCTGACATTCGGAATTCATGGAAGTTTGTTCCATTTTGCTGTGCATGGCATTTCTCACTGAGGCATAGCATGCATTGTGCTGAATTTGAAGCATATTGTATGTGGCCAATAAAATATATTGCCTACTGTGTTTGACAAGAAAAGTAAACAAACACGTGCTCTGATTAGCTGAAACACTACAGATGCGCATTTTAGGCAGAATGAATCAGAAGTACTGCAGAAGCTAGAAGCTGTGCGTGTTTGTGTACACCGAGTAACGTCCTTGGTACATGTATTCCAGATTTAATCAACTGCATTCGCTGTTCCTTGGTGCACTTGCGTCTGGTCTGTGCTGAGGCCTTTTGGTATGGCCCGAGGGCTGTTCATGCGAAGGTTCTGTCTTTTGGGAGAGGAGGAAAAGAAACTGCTTAATTAAAGGAGCCATGAAGACAAAATACAAGTTGGGTTTATCAGAAAGATTGCTTAGTCCCGATAACAATGATACCAATATCATCGCAATTTTTGAACAAATAACGGAGATATTAACGAAAACGTGTGAAGCAGTCGCGACCCCCTAGCCCATTTCCCACAACTTTTCTATGACGTCACGGAACCTTGTTTGCGCGATTGGTGGCTGCCTAACTGACCTGTCGCGACGACACATGACTGGACGTCTGTAGTGGGGCCTCTAGTTCCATTTGACCGCATCACTTGGATGCTAGCGTGCAGTTTACGCACTGAAAATTACGTTTTATTGTTGGCCCGTACGACGTCATTCTTGCTCATAACACGTCACTGTGGCGCAAAATTTGAAAGTTTTCAAATTGCTTTTTTTTTTTTGTTAAAAAAAAACATCTTTTGTGGCTGTAACGGAGCTGAGTGAGATACTGAATCCTAGTTCTTTCAAATTAAACGAAGTTGTATTTTCTCTTCATTGCTCCTTTAATGCGGCAGCTCGTTAGTGCGAAGTGCTAAATTGTCATTGAAGACTACTGCTCTCTTGTTTCCTTATGATGTTTATTGCTTTCACACCCAGATGGCCCACACCGTGCCGAGCCCACAGAGAGGTTGTTGCCTCGAGAGGACACCTCGCACGAAATCAAGTGAGGGCTTCTCTCTCTCTCTCTCTCTCTCTCTCTCTCTCTCTTTGTTTATTCCACTTTTCATGGGCCAGCTGTTGCATAGGGAAACTTGATCATTTGAATTTCATGTTGTTTAGCCTCATGTCGTCGCTTTCCCTGCAGGAAAACAACGAAGCGGACAGAGTACAAGGCCAAGTTCAAGCCCTTCTCTTCGTACATGTACGTCGATGGCAGCTGGAAAAAGCCAAAGGCCGTTGTGAGTAGACGTGGAACCTTGCCTTGGCAGTGATAGTTTGAGCCTGACTTGCTGCATGTCTTTTGAAAACAAAAGAGAAAAAGTAGTCACGAAGAAAGTTTGCTGTCTCTGCTTCTTTAATGTTTTTTATTACATTTAAGAAATTGCTGAAGCCGTTGTGTAGCAGCATTGCCTATGCAGACAGTGAAGTTTATACCTGTGGAGAAAGCAGCCAAAGTTTGAACTGGGATGTAAGAGATGGCAAAAACATGCAGTGTGAAGTAGTTCTGAGGGATGAAGGGTAAATAGGGTGGTCCCCCCCCCTCTCCCCTTGCTAGGCCTACTGCTCCTAAAGCACTGCTAAACTTAGAGCTCGCAACCACCCTTCCAATTTAATTAAAGAAGATAGCTTGGTCCTTAAAGGAGCCATGAAGAGAAAACACAAGTTTGGTTCATTCAAAAGATTGTCTCGTTAGAATCATACTGACACCACTTTTAACGTAAACTTCGCTCAAATAAGGTACATAATTAGGAAAAACGGGAATGGTCATGCGACCCACCAGCTCATTTCCTGCAACAGAACCTATGATGTCACATGAGCTAAGCTCTGCGATTGGCGGAGGCTGGCAGAAGCAGACGCAAATTAGGTAGAGCTTACAAACTAGACGAACGAGCGATTTGCGCTTAAATTTAGGGCACATTCTTTACAAAGCAATAAGAATGATGGGACAAACAGTGGAAGTTACGAAAGCACATGTAAACATAGAAGTACTGATGCGTTCTGCTGTTCGTACTGCGCACAGCATGCTTGGTTTAGCTGCACAGCACTACGGGGCTTGGGGTTGTCTCAGACGACACTGGCCGATTGACGCAAGCAACGGTGTCTTACGTGACCCCATTTGTCGAGCGAGCACTGTTTCAGGGAACGAATATTTTCTCCCAGAACAAAAACAAGCCAGGTTTAAATGCGGGCAAAAACAAACCAAACGCTTGCCACGGTATGGTGGCGCCATCTAGGTTACGGAACGTAAAGAAACGTGGGAACAAACCAACACCGCTGTACAGTGTGGAGACAACCTTTGAACGGTCCCGTGCCGCCGCAATTGGGCCAAGGGGCTCAATGCGTTATTCTTTTCGTTTCCCACGAGACCTAGCAACGCGAAACAGACAATATGATTCAGACTTCTTCAGTAAACCGCGTTGCGACGATAATTTTAGCGCGGTTTTGACACTGACTTGCTTCGGCGGCGAGCGAGCAACCGAAAATGGCGGCGCCAGCGTATACGTGTCTCTACCCTGTATGGCGGATGCGTGAATGAAGGTACTCTAGGCTGCAGAGCGGTCGGTTCCTGTGATGTCATTTGGGACCACGAAAACGCACGATTGAGCGGGAAAATCAAAATTTTAACCTAAATTGTTTAATTTCTCAGTGAATAAAGCACCGTTTGTATCCGGGCAAGCGCTGGGGGCACTATAAAACACGAAATCTTTCGAATAAAACCAACTTGCATTTTCTCTTCATGGCTCCTTTAAGTGTTGCATTCTTGTTGGCACATGTGGTGTGGAAGAATTGCATGTTTGTGCAAAGTTGAAATGCGATGTTGTTGGCCGGTCAGTAATCTGCATGTTGGGAATCACTGTAAGAACCTGTGCGTAATGCAACGGTAAAAAAAAGAAAAAGAAACAAAAGTTAATTCCCGTGCAGTAAAATCTCGTTACCAGAGACACTCAAGGGACCTGGGAAACATGTCTCTTGTAGCCAAGGTCTCTTGTAACCAAAAGAAGATGCGAAGACTGAGAGAACAGCTGAGCTGGCGGCCTTCATTAGCTTAACTTGGATTTTCTTAGGTCTGCCCCGTTCTTAGCAGAAAGATGGTTAAAAGGCGAAGCTTTCTCCATGCAAAGTGAGTCAAGTTGGTCTACGATGCTTCTCCTGAAGTCCGAAATCCGTACTGCCAAAGTCCGAAGCCAGAGTCCCCTCCAACTCAGGCAAAGTCCAAAGCCAACACCCGCTCGTGAATTCCTGGCCACTTCTTGGCCTGTCATTTTTCTCCCCTCCACTTTGCTGTGCTGAGTTTCGAGCAGTGCCCGACACATATGGAACTCAAGCTTATTGCTCAGCTGTTAAAATTTGAAGCAGGCTCTGGAATCGAGGCTCTGGAATCGGACTAGATCACTTTACATACATCAGAAGCAGAGTGTTTAAACATGTCTGCAGAAAATTGCTCAGGATGGCCTAAAGAAGTCATTCATAGTAGTTTGAAAGGGGCACTAACACAAAAAATTTGCATCTCGTTTTTTTTTTTTGCGATAAGTAGCTGATGACCTATTTATCACGTGTAAAACCCTCATTTGCTTCAGCGCACGATGGTGGTTTAATTATAGACGTCTTTAACGCAGCCAGTCGCAGTTTCGGTTTCAGCGGGTGCCGCAAAAGGTTGGATTTTGTACAAACAAAGCTGTCCACATGACTGTTGGATGGATATCACAGAGCAGAGCTGCCGTAACATTGTAGATTCTGCTGTCGGCGGCAGTTTCTGCTAATGTCAGCCACTTAATTAAAAAGTGACCGTGGATGTGATTCAGGTGCTGCGAGTGCAAATTGCTGCCGCGGCTAGGGAACAACGTGCGAGGCAGTGGTTGGGGATATGCGCACTGGGAGCAGCCGGCCGGTCTGCCTACAGATCCGCCTACAGATGTGTTAGGCATAACACTGCGGCAGATATTAGATTGCTGCCCTCTCAAGTACTGCAAATGACGATTCCTAATGCAATTTGCCAACACATCATTAGCTCCTTTCTCGTATTTGCAACTTTGTATGGGACTTGAGTCCCATTTAGTGGAGCGGAACCTATCACTCAAGCTACCTGTGCCTGCCTGCGCCACTTTGCGGCGGCGGCCGCTGCCTGCACATCAACCGTGCTGGTGGTATACGCGGCTCCCTCAGAGCACCTGTCATGTGCCCGGCGCGTTTGCATGTCCAGTACAATAAAAAGGAATAAAAATAAAGTGCCTGGAATTGTTGTAGAACTTAGGTCGTTGCGAGCTGCCCGATGAGCCAACAAAATCCCGGCGCCTCCGCTGCCAACGATCGGATCATTTGTAGCTCAAGAGCAAATGCACCGACCTTCGATCAGAGTGGTGAGCCGGCGAGGAACGCTGGCAGTGTGGAAGCATCCAACGCAAACTCGTGACGTGTTTGGATGTTGTTGTTTATTTACTCCACATCCAAGTAGATGTCGATCTCGTGAGGACCTCTGCTGGCTGGTTGGTTGCGTTACGCGCACTTTAAAATTGATTTTAGATATGTTCTAGGCTGTATTTGGTGCTGATATTTTGCAGATGATGTATGTGTGTTTGCACCAATCTATCCCACAAGTTATCTCGCCTTCAAAATCTTGTGTCATGACGTGCCAAAGCTACACCTTGGCTATGAGGCGTGCCGTAGTGGAGGGCTCTGGATTAATAGTTACCACCTGGGGATCTTTAATGTCCGCCGAAATCTTGTACACACGGTCGTTTTTGCTTTTCGCCTCCATAAAAAGAAACAGCGGCGGTGGCCGGGAATTAAACCCGCGTCCGTGGCCTCGGCAACGCAGCGCCCCGGCCACTGAGCCACAGCGACGGGTCCCTGCTTGTCTGTTCGTGCTTTTTTGCATGTGTGTTCTGGAAATGCAAGTATGGGAATTGTTGTGCAACGGATTTAGTGGCCGTATTTCCCTCCCCCTTCCTTTAGATGCCGGAGACGGTTGCACCCATGGTGGACCCGAACCAGTGGTACACAGAGGTGGTGGAGCGGGTGCACATGGCCGACGAGTACCGGAGCCGGTCACGTGCGGGCACCTTCCAGACGGGCCAGCTTGGTGGCGGCGGCTCCCAGAGCATCGGCACTGCCCTGTGGGCGAAGCTGGACTCCAGCGTCAGCCTGGCCGCCCTGGCCCTCGCACAGACCCCCAGGCAGGACACTTCAAATCAAATCAAACCAGATCAAATCATTTATTTTTCCAGCATCGAAGAGGCACTGAAAGGGTACACTGACAAAAAGTCCTTAAAGGGGCCATGCGGACAAAACACAAGTTTGGTTTATTAGAAAGAATGCGTGGTTAGAATCATACCGGCACCACTTTTAACATGAACTTTGCTCAAATAAGCTATATAATTGGGAAAAAAGGGAATGGCCATGCAACCCGCTAGCTCATTTCCCGCAACAGAACCTATGAAGTCATTTGCGCCCTGCTGTGCAATTGGTTGAGGCCGGCAAAAGCAAATGCAAATTGGGCAGGGCTTATAAGCTTGCCGAACGAGCTGTGTGCGCTTAAATGTAACGCACATTCATTTTACAGCAGTAAGAATGGTGGGGTAAACGGTGACAGTTACAAAAATACAAGTAAACATAGAAGTACCGATGCGCGCTGGTGTGGGTACTGGACGCACTGTGATTGTTGTAGCTGCACAGCAGTGCGGCACTTTGGGATTGTCTCAGACGGTCCCTGGCCAATTGGCGTAAGCGACGGTGTCTTACGTGACCTTGTTTGTCAAGCATACCCCATGTTTCACGAAACGATTACTTTCTACCGTAACACAAACAAGCCAGGTGCAAATACGGTCAAAAACAAAGCAAAGGCAGAAAACGCTCCGCGGCTCAAAATTTCGACCTAAATTGATTAATTTCTCAGTGAATACGGCATCATTGCTACCAGACAAGCACTGGGGGCACCATAAAACATGAAATCCTTCAAATAACTCGAACTTGCATTTTGTCTGCATGGCCACTTTAAGGTTTGACAAGGACTGTGCCCCCATTACGTGGCATACAGGCATTGCATTAAAAATATAGCAGCATTTGTAAAAAGCATAACTGGTACAGCCCAGAGAACCAGTTTGCAAGTAGTGTTGCATTCACCAAGAAAAAAAATGAAACATGTAAAAGAAAACTTAGATTTGAAGACAGTACAGTTTAACCAGTGTGAACACAATAATGCTGTTAACCTACACACGTGAAAATATGCAAAAAAATACTGCCGTAAAATCCGTTCTGTATAAAAATAAAGAGAGAATACAGTAAAGATATCAGATATGAAAGATATCAATACAATAAAGATATCAGGGTGACACTGGCAACATTAAAATGCTTAACACTAGTAAAATACTAAACGCTAAAACACCTTGCACACCCCCCACACCCCCAATTACCACACTTTCCAGCCTTAGTACCCAGTTTGAGGCAATGTCTCAGCAATTAAGGTTTCAATGTGCTCGGTAGCGAAGCTTGGCTCAAGCTGACGGGAGATGCATTTCGGTTCGCGCGTTCACTAGTTGTGAAGCAGTTTCTGATTTCACATGGTGCATCCCTAATGGTGAGGCTCAAAGGGCGCATTGTGTGTTGGTCTCGAACATTACCAAAATGCATGTGCAGGCAGTTAGTTCTTGGCAGCTAGCTTATGGCTGCTCTAGGCTGGTGCCTTCCAACAGCTCTGTTGTTAATGCGCCACTTTTGTGCGTGCAGGCTAACCTCTGCAAAGACTCCATCCAGAGAACGACCCTCTCCAGCCTCTGTCCACCGCCGCTCACAGTCGGCCAAGAGGAGAGAGAAGACGGATACCGAGTGAGTGTCACTGTGGGAGGGTGGTTTGGTTTACTTCATTTTTTTTTCTGCAATCATTTGTTTGGGCATTGCACCAGTCAGGGTGGAATGCGAAGAAAGCTTCTTTTGTTCCTCCACAGTTCTCCCCTTTGTTCATTTCTGAACATAAATATTGTTACGGAGAGGAATACGTGAAAATGAAGGTGTATTTCACACACGTATGCGCAGGGAAGCGAGCACTGCATTCCTGAGATTGATTACTCCAAGTCTCTCAAGGTTGTGCAGCTTTGTAGAGAGCCATTTCTTTTTGAGCCACATGCAATATAGACAACTCTCAATAATTTGAGCTTGGTTAATTTGGCTGGGGTAATTGTACTTATTCATTTAATTTTCCCTAACTCCGGGATTGAAGTAAGATGCAGTGTAAAATGAAAAGCGAAAACGCCCGTGTGTTTGAGATTTCAGTGCACATTAAAGATCCCCGGGTGGTTAAAATTAATCCGGAGCTCTCCACTACAGCGCGTCTCATCGCTGGTGTAGTGTCGGCTCGTGAAACCTCAAAATCAATTGGTCAAAGATGCAGTTTGAGTTTGGCTCATTTGATTTGAGGTTTTACGTATTCAGTTGCATGTTAGCAGTTCTGCCTCGATCAAATTTAGTGGAGTTAAGGATATCGGTGGTTTTAGCTTCAAAACTCGTGAATTCACAGTCGCCGTTTTTGTCTAATGCATGGTTTAGTAATGCAGTAGACTGTCATTAATACCAACTTGTTATGACGAATTTCATGGTTCAGATGACGAACCCTTCCGCTCTCTTGTTACATGCACAATGCAAAAAATGCCCTCTTAAAACAAATTTCTGACAATGTGAACAAATCTTCACAGTCCCTTTGAGTTCGTTTAAATGGGAGTTTACTGTGTTTTGTTTTTAGAGATGTGAGCGGGGGTTTTAAAGTGAAGGTAATAAATGGCCAGTTCAGTGAAAAAGCCGGCATTGGTGCTCATGTCTGTGACAGCGAAATGGCTCCTAAACCACGTGTCTTTCAAGTGTTCCATAGCGCTAGGCGTCCCATATGTGCTTTAACTCGGCAGTACTGAAAGGTGGCCGTTCATGCCATTAAACCACAGGTAAAATAAGGGAGGTTAAAAGTGCAGCCAAATGAGCAGTCAGGCGGGCAGTGAAATCCAACATTTTCATTAACTTTCCCAACATATAGTGGCAGGAATGAGCAGCAGCACAACGTGTTGGAGAGAGATCGAAGCCGTTCAAAAGCGTAAGGTGGAAGTGGATCACAAAGCGCTTCAGGCGTTCAATTTAACTTAATACCTTCACATTCAGAACCTTTTAGAAGTACTTGGGCATCCTCAATCTTTCTTTTTCAAAATAAATAAGCTTGCCGCATTCTTTCTTTTTTAAGTTGGTCTTCAAATCTTGATGCTGCTGGGAAGCACCTAGTGCGACGCAAAACTGCTCCTCTTGCGGACCAGTTTTGTTTTCGAGCAGAAGGGCGCCAAGCTTGTTTCTTGAAACAAGAAGCCTAGCCTGGTAAAAATTGAATGTTGGCGAGTGGGAGCGGAAAGACAACCATAGCCTTCCTACCTTTGATGTAGAGCCTGTCTCTTTCGCTTAGCTTGGTGGTGAACTTAAATGGTCTCCTCTCCCAGGGCTGGCCGTGCCACGGAGGCCGCTGAGAAGAAGAGCCCAACGAAAGCAGTGTCACCCATCAAGGCGGAAGGTGCGTTGGCAAGTGCACGGGGCTGAGCACTTCTATTTATATTTTTTCTTTTAATTTTCCTTCCTGCCTTTGCAGTCAACGTGTTTATATTCACTTTTTTGTGCTCTGTATTGTGGCTGTAAGTGGACTTGTGGTAATTATGCTCACGGGCACATGCTCTGTGCTCATCTCATAGCCCAGTACCGCAAGCGGTTGTTGCTATGTTTAGAAATGGCTTGCATAGCAAGCCATTTCTGGGTTTGTGTTGTGTGTGTTTCCCTAATTGTTGTTTCTGAACAGCCTGTTTGCATTGCAACTGTGTGCAGTTTATCAGCTTCATGTTCTTGTCAGATGAGGTTGAAAAGTTAGTTTTAAGGCACATAAAAGTCGTGGCAATCAGGCCAGTTGATTTAGTGGAAGTGAGCAACCGGTGGTGGCCATGTGCATTGCTTGACGGAATTTTATGGCTATTAATGCTTATCGAGACTAAATGCTTGTTGAGATTATATAAAGTATGCAAGGCAGAGTATTTAGGCACACGGCAAGTAAGAGCTTTTTTGTACCATGCACCTTTTTTGTGAGTGTGTTTAGGCACTCATTACGGCATCAGATTAATTTGGAAAATGTAGTAATTTGCATTTAAACATAAGTTCCACTCACAAGTGCATGTGTGTGTGCGTGAGCATGTTTTTTTTAGTGCAAATTTCAATATCATAAGATCAGGATATCACGAAAGTGTTCAGATGCTATCGTGGACCACCAGTACTGGCAACAAATTGGCTGTGCTTTGGCTTTGCAGCATGGCCATGGCTTTGGCTAGGGCTGTGATAACAATTGCAGGGTCTTCCAATTTGTCTCACACGCCAAATGGGTGGGCGTCAAGGTGGTGCCCTCTCTTGCTTTGGAGGGATGCTTTGACATCAAAGTTACAAGTGTTTAACAACATATGCCCCAGCTAGAGCGGTCTGAAACCACTCCAATTTCATATAGGACTTGAAACTGCTGGAGTGACTATCAGCAGAGTGTCGGCGACAGTTGTCAGTAGTAGCGGAATAACGAACAACGTGCGAAATGACATATCCCTGGCATATGGGTGCCGTATTCCTTACCAACTATCAGCCACCATAATTAACAGCAGCACTTGATTGGCAGCAGTGAAAACCAAATGCTTTCATAAGTCACTCGTTGTACGGGTGGCAGGTTTACGCTCTCTAAACATCTTGGTTTGTTTTTCTCGATTTGGCATTCGAACTTTGTCGCCATAACTTTGCATTTGAACATCTCTTTGATGCAATGTGGTGTGATTATCTGGCGATTATGTGGTGTGATTACGCAGCCAACCAACGCAAGGCTTCTCCAGCATCCAAGCCTGCTGCAGCAGCTAGGCCCAGGCAGACATCACCTAAAGTACCAGGTACGTAACAATTCGGACTGTGCGAAAATTGGTTGTTTGCTATCTAATTTTTGTTAGTTCTTTGCTGGAAGGGACTGATTGCTCTAGGTGACTGGCTGTAACTGTTTATCATCTGCAGTGAACAAGACAGCTAACAGCGTTTCTTTCTGTAATAGCTTGTTCTGAAATATGTGAACAGCTTCACGATTTCAAATGATGGATGCGACATGACTTGCAACGTGATGACATGGAGTGTAATGGCTGGGAAGCGGTGTCTATGCAATGCAATTTTTTTTAAAGGTACCAGTGATACTTTGTTGGTCGTAAGCAGTTGAAGGAACTATTTATGCTGCTGTGGGTGGGTTTTGCACATCGTGGTTTGGCCTATAAGCACAGTGGATCGTGGGTAGAACACGAGGCTTTCAGACGCCAACAAGGCACTTTCTGATGCCCCCGTGTGCACATTTTTCTCATAGCTTGAGTCATGCACTAACACTGGCTAGCCTGTTTTGGTACCGCTAGTTGCTTGCTAACAACCGCGGCACGTGTGTGTGTCACGCAGCGAAGCACGATGAAGAGGGTGCGAAGGCGTCGGCGCGCACGAGAGCAGCCTCGTCACCCCCTCAGAGGCGCACACCAATGGCTGAGGCCGACAGGAAGGACGACAAGAAGACAGGTGAACGGCTCAAGCCAAAGCCCAGATTTCGCTTCTAAAACAGTGTACTAGAAGAGAAAGGTGTGCCGTTTGGGGCCGAATAGGGGGGTTCCTTTTTCGATGAAAATTTCTGCTGAGGAACTCCTGTTCTAAGCAGCGCCCCTGGCGGCCACTGCTTACCATTTGGTCTGAAAAGTTTTGGTTGTTAAATGAACCCTTATTTATTGCCCTACCTAATCTTATTTCTTTGTTTTATGATATGAAGTTTTATAAAACCTGTCAAATAACTGTCTAGTTTGATTTAAAAATGTATAGATGGTGCTGGCTGCAACAGGAGTTTTCTGGGGACCGCCTGTGCTCCATACAGTTTTTTTATTGCAAAAGGGACCTGCGCTCTCCATTGTTTTTGTTTTTTCACCCGCATGACACGCTTTATCTTCTAGTACACTGTACTTCTAGTCAGGTTTTTGATCTGTGAAGCCAAACTTGCTCTGTACTCTGACGTGACGGATGTGACAGAAATAAAGGAGCACATTGATGAAGCACGGTCTGTTCTTGTGTTCCCTTATTCGCCTGATTCGTCACGTCAGAAGGCAGGCAAAATTTGGTTGTGGTTTACCCGACACCATGGAATCGCTGAGAAAAGAGTCTTTCCTATCTGGAGAGTCTGCCTGCCGCTTGTCAGGATGCAAGGTGAATTTTATTTCTATTGTGATCGCAAAAAATCACAAAAGCGTTTCGTCTAAACCGCTTACCTCATGCGTTGCCTTGCTGTTTTATATTCATGGTCCAGTTGTTTTTAGTGGAGCGCTTTAAGTGTTCGTAATAGTAATAACATTTAATTTACTCAGAATAAATAAGACTATCACATCTTGCATCTTGCAAGGGGCAAGGTCTTTGGGCGAGCCCTTTGTCCTGCAATGGACACGACCAGGCTGATGATGATGAGGATGATGAAATGAGACTGGCATTTCTTGCTGTAATGGTGGCAATGCTTTGAATCATGAGGTTAAAAGAAAAACATAGAAGTTTAATCATAGAAGTTTAAAAAAAAGCAGTTGAAAACTGAACATTCGCAGCTGCTTTAAAAAGCAAGTGGTTGAAAAAGCCTCCAAGGTTTTCACTGGGGCAACGCAACACTTCGAACCAGATCAGTTTTTTTCGACATTGGGAACTCACCGTGAGAACTCGTGGTAAACCTTTTGGAACTGTTGAATGCAGTATGAATAACCACATATGAGGAAATGGTGTCGTTGTGAACAGACTGCATTTGTTTATCTAGTATTGCGGACAGTGTGACTTGGTTGCCACTTATCTCATCAATTTACCTTTTTATCCAGTTTTTTTAACTCGGTGCAACCACCAGAAAGGTTAAAGGGGCATTGCAGGAAAGGGGTCGCAAAAAAGTGGAATGAAATTGGTTTTGAAAGGACAGGAAATGCGGTGAAATGCAAAAGAAGTGGTTCTCTATGAATACTGGATCAACTCAAATGAAACGTATTGTGTTTAAAATAGAAACATCGGTATCTAGTGATGGCAGATGCAGAATTTCTTAGTTTGGCCTTCACATTTTAAATAAATGCCCAAAACTGCGAGCTGTGAATACTTCAAGTCTTTTTTTAGCTTTGCAAAATCGGATTTTGTCAGCTACAGCAGCTTCAGGTTCACCTCAAATATTTTACTGCTTCTATTTGAGCATATAAAGCAGACAGAATTGATCTTTTGGGTTGTTTTATTGCCACAATTTGCAAATCCGTTTTCAAAAGGCCAAAATTGCAGAGTGTGCGCGTGGCAGACGACACTGTTCACGTGCCAACCTTGCCATATTTGAATGGTTTGTGGGCTAAACTTTATACTATCATCTAGATTGCGTTTGGAGTACACTTTGTACAATGTTCTCTGTCAGGGCCCAAGTTGCCCAATCTCTGTCAAACAAACAAAAACCAACAAAAAACAAAATATCCACAACCACATACTAGGTAGGTTAAAGCCTTTAGAAAAAGATTACTGCCCACTTTGTTCCTTTGAGGTGAACGCAGCATGTAAAATGTTCTTTTAGCTGGTAGGCCCACTATAATTTCTGTGATGTGTGAGCAGGCCAACAGCATTGAGCAGGCTGTGTTAGCATAAAGGTCGACCACTGGTGTGACCAGAGGGTCTTGCTTATATGTTCACTTGCTCAGACATTTTGAGGTGGAATCAGTCGGTGTGTTATAAGTGCATATTAACTGCTCAAATGCTACATCCACTAGTACTACTAATGGTAGCGGTAAAACAACTCGCATATGGTTGTTGTATGCCAGCAGCATCAAGACCCCGGCGTCCACTGCAAGAGAGTGCGGCGCCGCCTGCTGCTAAGCCGCGAGCGGTTGTCCGCCCAGCGTCAGCCGCAGTCAACGAGCAAGACGGCAAGATCTGGCTCAAGCCACAGGGGAAGCCAGAAGCCGAGGAAGCAGCCGGAAAGGAGCGGGAAGGAACAGGTACAGCTGCAGTAGAACCAGGCAGGAGTTTTGAAGCAAATGACATTTGCCATTTAGTGCATTCCCATGAAGGTCAGGAAATAGGATTGGCTTACTTCAGGCAGTGTCGCCTTGCATGCCTTCCAGATGTCTAGTTTTGGAATGCATCTTGTGCGTTCATGCTTTTTTTCATTTCCCCTGTTTCTTTGCTCCCTGCACTGTGCTTCACTCAGCCCTCTCTCCAAAAATACTTTTGAAAATACACGGCTAAAAATTCGCACTTGTGTGTCTAAGGCTTTCGAATCGAAGGAACTAAAGATTAAAATGAATTTGCAGCTGGTCAACCCGAAAACTTGTGTCACAAAGGAAAGTAAAAAAATGATGCGCTGGAGCTGGAAGCGGGGGAAAGCTTGGCAACATAAGAGGTATTTTTTCACGGAGCGCTTGACCTTAAAACCAGCTGCATCGCTGAGTGATGCAGCTGGTTTTAAGGGAGTGGCTCCCCTGCCCCCAACACTTCCTGTTCGTTTGGGGCTTTGAAATCAGCTTACAAAAAAAACGTTGTTTCCCCCTTGCCCGTGTGAACGCAGGCAAGGCTGAGGAGGGCGGCTCTGGACAGGAGGGTGAGGAGGAGGCCCTGGTGCCTCCAGCGACGACGCCGGCCGAGAGCGTGGAGGCAGCCACTCCCGGGTCTGGCTCGGAGCGCAAGTCGGACGCGGTGCGCCCCAGCAGCCTGCCGCCCATGAATGGCTCCAGCGCCAGCTCCTCGGCCCTGGCCTCCGCCGACATGGCCAGTGCGTCCTCCACCCTCTTCTCCCTCTCTTCTCTCTCTGTTTCTCCGACTGGACTGCTCTTGTCTGCAGGAGCGTATAGTATATAGGAGGTGAAACGACTCATTGCGGGGGGCAAGCGAGCAGGTGATGCCATTAATTATGGAAACCAATGCAAACTACGAAACTTTGCAGCTGCGATAGCGAAGGAGAGGGTAGCTCCACCTGATGGATGAAATGACAGCATCACAATTCAGTCTGGGTTTTAGCAGTGAAATGCCGATCGCGGCGGCCTGGCAGTTTCTTCTCATGTGACAGATGCTGCTAACTTGGCCTAGGCCAAGCACTTATGGATTTATCTGGTTACCCTGGGGAGTGGTGTTTCCCCTCCTGTCCTGTTCTTACTCGGTAGCCCGGATGACGACGCATCTTGGCTGTCAATCACCGATCCTTCTTGTCTGTCGGTGTACTAAAATTTGTAGCATTTTAAACCGAGATGGGAGAAAGGTAGCAGTGCTGGCATGGCACCATTTAGAGGAGGAAAAATTCAACCCTAGTTAACCTCTGCACATTGTCAGTAGATGCATGGATCCACAGGATGATTCCTTTCTGCTACTGTAGTCTCAGACTCTCCATGAAGTTCGTGAGGAGCAATCCAGCATTCATTTTTCACATGTATTTCTATGGCGTGGGGAATCCTCGCACTATCAGGGGACCATCCGTGCTGTGCCCAAGGCTCTAAATCAAAGAGCACCATTGTTTTATTCGAAACTTACTGATACGAATGTGCTCAAGCAGAAGTTACGTTTTGACATTCGTCAGCAATTGAGGCATCCGTGAGAACTTTTTCTGACACTGTAGACCTGGTTAGTTCGCTGGCATTCATGTCGAGCGCGCTTGTTAGGAATAATGCCCTATATTAATATAAGTACTGCCACATCTCAGAAAGAACTCCAACGCATTAGCACCTTGTTAATCCTCCACTTCTCACACCGGGTGGCGCACTACAGTTTATTTCACGTGCCGAATGAGATTTACAAGAGTGCAAGATTGCAGGCTCGTCTAGACCCTTGTTGCATTACCCTTTTAGCAGTTATAAGACCACATTTTTGGGGCAAACCCATCTTTGATAACATTCGAGAAAAAATGAAAGGAGAAAATAGTAAAGTTTGGTGAAAATTCTTTATAAAATTAAGGCAGGTTAGCCGATACGAATTTCGTGCATCAATTTAGCCGCAACAGCTTTGGCATTGTGGTGCCAATGCAGGAACAACTAAGTAGTGTTAAAACTTTGCAGGACAGAGGGTTTAGGGCTTATACCTGTGACACACGGCAACGCTAGATCTCCTTTAAACTAGGTAAACCCCTTTCGCCACGCCAAAAGACATTTTGTGGAAAGGAGTGGCGCTCCTGACACACAGCAACCCCCGATCTCCTTTACGTAGTTGTTGTAACTGACACACCAATAAAGTGGCGCTAGCAGTTCTGTGGAAAAAGCATGCACGATAACAAAAATAAAGTGCGGCTAATGGACCTTCTTTATTATTATAGATAGGAACTGTGCATTTTATTGTTGTTTAGAAAGAACAAATGGGTAATTTCACATATTTGTATTAAACAGCAACAATGGAGTGCTTTTTTTAGACTAGATTTCGTGCCTAATCTGGCAACAGTAGGCAGATATTTACATAAATACATTACGATTGGGCTTGTTTGGTGCAAGTTATTTCATTGCAGTTTTAACAATTTATGAAAGTATTGTGAAATCGCATTTGGTCTCACTAAGTTCTGGGAAGCTTATGATTTGCAAGCACCTGCTTACGAGGCTGCGCCGCTAGCTGCTCCTTTTCGTGCAGGAAAGGAGATAGGCGAACACCCCTTACGGGAAATGCCCGTTTTGGTTAAGGAGATTCTCCTTTGTAGTGTGTCACCGAGGCGAACGCCGTTTCGGTAGCAGTCCTTCTCTCCAAAGGCCTTTTAGGCGCCCGTGTGTCAAGGGTATTACATTGACACTCTAAATCCAGACACACAGCCGAACACCTTCAGTGCCTCATTTGTGCATTAATGTCTGCTTTGATGGCTCCTACACATCCCTGTCAACCACCAGGCGGGCCAAGGGTGGCATTTTTCTGCCAGTCAGCTCACAGTTTATCGCAGCGCAGTGTGGTGACTAACGCGGCCACTGCCCTTGCCCCTTTGCCAGGCCCGTCGCCCCTGCCTGAGCCCCAGTCTGGTCCCGTGCCGCTGACGACGGTCAAGTCCCCCGAAGAGGTCACGGGGGTCAAGTCACCCGACCCCGAGACCTGGACGGTTCCCCTGGACACTGGGCGCGGCCTCGAGTGGACTGACGGACAGTCGCCCGCCGGTGAGGAGGGGTTGCCAGTGGATGTTCTGAGCCCACCTGTTGCTGTCTTTTTGAGTGCTTGGCTCTTGGTTGCCTAATTTCCTCCTCCTCCTCGTCCTTCTCCTCCTCCCTCCCCCCCCCCCCCCTCTCTCTCTCTGTGCGTATGCGTGCGTGCTGGAGATTTGTCAGGGTATTCTTCAGTTGTGCTTACGTGCAGATGCAATGGAGTCCTGGGCCCGAAGGTGTCCAATGAATTTGTGGGCAAGAAAAAGTCCCTGAGGTGGCACACTGTGGTTGGTAGAGGGGTAGTGGGAACCAGCTTTGTGATCAACTCCATGGTCGTGATTATCACCAATCCATACCACTACGCAGCGCACAAACCAACAGCAGACTAAGGAAAGAAATGCACACTGCCTTCCAACTAGCTTCTATGGAAACGACACATACTTAAATATGCATTCACAACAAAAGAAAACATCATATCAGACCAGCTAATGCTATATCACAAGCCCATGGTGAAAAATTCTTGAACAAAGCACCGCAGCCCTGCTTAGCTGTGTGGTAGTGGCAGACAAGTGGCCTTTTTTAGTGAACTGAGATTACGGAAGAGCCTAAATAATGTATCTTTTTTTGTGATAGTACAATGGAAGATGCACTTGTACAAGCACTTGTCATTTTGTTTGCTTTGGCATTTCAGCTGCCTCTATTATCTCACGTGTTAGTACATGATTATGGCTGTGAACCATGATGCACTCATTAAACAAAGGTTGGCAAATTTAAACGAAGTTAAACCAAGTATGTGTTGTTTTCACTAAAGCTAGTGGGAACTGAGCGCTTGTGTGTGTCTCTCTTCTTTGTTGTCGGTCTGTGCGCTGTGTAGCAGTACCTAAAGCACCTGGTCAGTGATCATGCTAGGCATAACAGCTGCTGTATGTGCAAACGGAGAGCGCGATAGCAGCACAGGATGTTAGCGTATATGTAGCCGGGGATCTTGCTTACCTGGCCTTATCTCCTCGTGTTCGTCCAGAATAGTTCTGGAGAATAGATGGGCCAATTATGACTGATATCAGCGCTCATTTTCCATCAACAAGGTAATTCAATCAACTGAACTCAATTTGCATCTCTTGGAATCTAAGTGGCTGCATGGCTAATTCAGAATTTGGCGGTTCTTTTCGAAACCAAGGAGTACCACCGCCAGGCACATCGGCCAATGTTCACCGGGGCTGGGGGGGGGGGGAATGGTCGCGTGTCTGCCCCGTTCGTTGCAAATGTCGAAGATAGGCGATAGTTGACTGGCACCCTGCCAAGTAAAGGCCTCCCTTCGCTTTCCCGCTCACCTCTCGTGCCATTCCTCCCCTGTCTCCTTCCTCCCAAGATAACACGCTAGAGGTTTTGTCAAGTCAATTTAAATTTACCACGTTCCACTGCTCCAAGTCGGGTGCTTCAATGCTAGCACTGCCGTACGGTGGAGACGAGCGTGATTCGAGGCATCCCACTACAACGTTAATAGAACCACGCTGCCCTACTTCATGAGCATTCCAAGTGGAACGTGAAGCCTATCTAGTGAAACCTTTCATTACTGTTGCAGTTTGATTTCTTAAACGCCGCCAGGAGCACTGGAAACAGCGGGCGACAGCTTTTTGCAGCTGATGTAGTATTTCATTTGCTATCACATAAAGCAAGCATCCATAAATTTTTCAATAGAGGAACACTGCAAATATCACTTATGTATTGATTTTCTGCCTTATATTTATGTAATGTCTTGTTCTTGTTCAACAATGTTGACAAGTATGAACATTAACAACAGACTTAGGCGTTTAGATTTGGCTGTGGGTATATAAGACTATTGCGCAGCATGTGTTTCACTTTGGCCGGCTGGCTGAATCTAGTGACAGACAGACAGACAGACAGACAGACAGACCAAAATTTTCCGGTTCAAGTAGCGCAAGAAAGACTATCGTCTTCAAAAAAAACTTGGTAATGGCAAGAGCACAGTGGTGAGGGTTGGGAGAGTAATACCTTGTATTGCTACTACTCACTGCAGTTTATAATAGACTTTGCCACTGGTTGTTCTCACATGGTCACAAACACAAGAGCGTGTTATTTCATTTTCTTAACGCCCGTGGTTTGCGCCCTCTGTCGCCCAGGTGACTGGCCCGGGAGAGCGAAGGGCTCTGGTGCCCCCATAATAGACACTGCCCCCAAGGCCATGCCTGCACCAAAGATGGAGTTGGCCATTCCTGGTGGGTGGCTGTTTACCCTCTGCCAAGAGCCCCCTCCTCCTTCTGTGACGTTGTGAGGCAGACCTGCAGTCTGCCAGTCATTTGCAATGCCTTTTCATCAGCCTCCTTCCCAGATGGCGTTTTTGATTGTCCAGTACTTCCACCAATTTCTCAACTTCATCTTTAGGATATTGTTCGGAGCTGTAGCTGGCCAGAAAACGCTGGCGTGAGTTTATTTCACAGCATCCCCTTTAAAAGGGGCCATGAAGACAAAACTGCAAGTTTGGCTCGTTACAATGACTGCTTTTTTCCAACAACATTGATACCAATTTTATCAAAAGCTTAAAAAAAATGATGGAGATGTTGCTGTAGCGCCCAACTTCAAAGTTTCCCAATATTTCTTGCAATTTTTTTCGGTGAAGAAAGAAAAACATCTGTTGTGGCTGAAATAGAGTTGAGTGAGTTGCCGAAGGCCAGTTCTTTTGAAGCGAAGAAAGTCGTATTTTGTCTTCGTGGCCCTTCTAACGCAACTGCCCATTTCCTTTTCAAATCTACTGCGCAGAAGGCAAAGTGGACCCGATTCCCAAGGCAGCCCCCGAGGACTCCCCCCACAAGGGAGCCCCCGAAGACCCTGTGAAGCCGCCCCCGCCCGTGGGGGGCCAGGCCGGCGTGGACGTCTTGGACAAGGCCCGAAACCGGCTCGAAGAGTTTTGGGTCACCGGGAAGTGAAGTCAGCCAGTGAGGGAGACCACCCAAGGAGCCTGCTCCTTCCTCTACACAAGGGGCTGAGAGGGTCCGTAGTGCGCACTCTGTCGAACACGTCGTGAGTAGTTTCGGGTGATGACGCTGCACTTAGAAAAGCATTCTAGGTGAGCGAGATGCGCCGTGCAGCGCAGGGTATGAGAGTTGAGTTTTCTAGAGGTAGATGGCGCCACTTCACGAGTGTGTGTTGTATGCCGCCGTCGCCTCCGCCGTCTCAAGTGCACGGGCAGTTGTATCGGCGGGCGTCATCACCCAAATACTTCTTGCGCCGTATCTCGGCCTATTCCCTGGATGCAGACAGGGTGCGAGGGAAGCTGGGGATCGGCTTTCTAGAAGTTGTTCTTGGATAGCCGTCATCTTAGCCTAGCCTTGTCTTCCGTCTCAGTCTCTATCTCACTGTCCTTCCCTTTTTTTAGTCTTTCTTTTCTATCTAGCTCTGCTCTAGCACTAGGGCTACGAGTAGTTGAACGTGGAGATGGGAGCAACGTTAAGGGAAGTGGGCCACGAGCGGCATTGGCACAGATGCGTACGAAGTAACGCACTGTGCGTTTCGGAAAACTAGGTTGTTGCTTGCATCACTGGGTGGGTAGTAGAGGCAATTTAGAAACGAGATGTGGTGGGAAAGGAACGTGGTAGGTTAATGTAACTTTTGACTGAGGAAGCTTGACTACTGGGAAAGAAGGCTCGGGCGAAAAAACAGGGAGGCTGACTGCTGTAGAAGACAGTGCAGTTTTTGGGATTGCGCTCTCAAAAAACAAAAAGAAAAGCAAAGAAATTTCAAGGTCCAATTTTAGTTTGCTTTCAATGAACACCACATAAGTTGCATAAACGGTGACATGGGAAGAGATTCTTCATCAATTGTCTCTGTTATTTTTCCATTTGCTTGCAAGGTTTGCTGAAGCTGAGTTGTGTGGGTTAGGTTGTGCTCACCAGATGGTGTCTTTAAAGTTCTTGGAGTCGACTGTGAAAGTTGCGTAAGACATGTCCATTGTTTTCTTTTTTTGTTTCTGTTGGGGGATTACCCACGCCGTCATGTTTTACATTTTCCGCTGTTCCGAATTCCAGAGCTTTTGGTCTCTTATTTACAACCAAGAACTTTGGGACAAAGTCCTAGTGATTGTGGAAGTTCAGTGTTGGGTGTGTTGAACGCGTAACTGTGCAGAAACAGGTGAGTAGGTGTAGCCGATTGGTTTCAGCTTCTGAGGAAAAGTAGGTAATAATTCATCGCATGTGATCTGGTGCATTTAGAACGTGCAGCTAATCTAATTTCTTATGTGCACAAACAGTCGCGCACAAAAACAAAAAGCCCATAAATCTGCCCTTCGTGTCATTATTTCAAGCTTGGAGGTGAATCGAGTCGTTGGGTTGCGTTGTTTTCGTTGTGGATCTCACCTAGTCTCTCTATCATCAGTCTATAAGTGTTGGAGTGGTCGGAACCTCCGTTGTGTTTTTATTCATGTTTACAGGGTGAACTGCTACCTTTTATTTTACTTTTTTTTTTATGGACGAAACCAAAGGCAGAAAAGGAGGTTGGCTTACCTTAAAGATTTTGACGTTACAAAGCCAGTCTACAAAACGTTTGTCAATGCCTTTGTTGAGGCAGTTACTATGCGTGTTGGTTGTTACCTTTGTTAAGTCTCGCGTCAAAGGATTTTATCTCCCTAACACGCAACTAACTTTGCAATAGTTGCAGACGGCAGTATTGCTACAACTGTGCTGCTGTCTATTTTTTGTAGTATTGTTTTCTGACCGTCTTTGAAGACAAGATAAAGATATATAACTAATCAATCAAGTGGCGATGCTTGGTCTAAAGCTTACCAAACAGATTTGTGTGTCGGCTAGAATTGGCAAGAGAAAGATTTTGCTTGCAGGCACCGGATATGAGTCGCCTTTTATTTACACCTAATCATATCGATTTATGCCCAAGCAGTATTTACTACTTTCTTCAGGCATTGCATGTTTACGATCAGCTTCGCAGAACCTACATGTTATTAGTTATGACTTGACATCCCTGCCTGAAATGCTGCTTTAACTATTTTGTTTTTAGACAACAGGGTCTTTTGTAAAGGTGATGAAGTTTGGCCTACTTTGTGAAAGTATTTGTAAGCATCGTGTCATGTCTTGATTATGGCAGCTTAGGAGGTTTATAATAAGAAAAGTCTTGTTAAGGCAGCTGCGAAGTGTTTCTTTTTTTTTTACAGCATTTCTGTTGTCATTTTTTTCTTACTGGAGTACGGTACCCGACCTGCCGACAAAAAATTGAGTTCAGTATGTCCTGAATTTTGGGTGGTAATGGTTTGTTGAGTTAACGGGCAGGACATTTCCCATAGAAAAGCGTTATTCATATAGTGTACGCCATGTCTGTGTTTTAGGACTGTTCTTTTGTAATCTGGAAAGAATCTTGCTATGTTTGTACATTCTATCTCAATTTTCACTTCATGTGCTGGCTAAAAGGTGTTTCTTTTTCTGTTTTTTTTCTCCTGAAGGTATGCTCTCTGACTAACCATAGATAGAAATAAATCGAGTGCTAATATTTGTGCAAAATAACAACAGAAAGTTTAACACGGACATGTGCTATCGACTGCAGTTCCATTCACGCGAGAAAACAAAAAGCGACGAAGATGTGCATAAAACTAGCGTGTAGGTAGCTTCCTTTGTTTTGGGGGTTTTTAATTTTATGAATCTGGGGACAAAAAGCAGGTCCATTTTTATTTTTGTTTTTCAATGGGGGGGGGATTGGTTTTTCTATAACGTCTTTGAGCAGTTGTGTTTTGTTGTCATAGTTTGGAGAGGATTCCATGTCAAGTGGCTGCCCTACCATGAACGTGAGCATGCCCATTTGAGTGAATGGAGACTTCCTGTTGGTGCAAAAGATGCAACCATTGCTGCTGTGGTGAAGCAGCAGTATACTGTGTTCATCTGGTGGTGTGTGTGCCTGAAGTCGTGAGGCGGCAAGAACTTTCACATTTTTGTTCCTTTGCTCACGTTTCTTTTCGAGGAATTCAAAGTAAAAATTCCGCTATGTGATATTAGAATTCTTTTGCTTCTATTCAAAACTATCTGATCCAAATGCGATTTGGGCAGCCATTTCACTATTCACAAGCCCCTAGTTAATGTCTAGTCCTCAGGAACAAATTGTGCTTAACATGGGAAATATTGAGTAATGTTAAGTTATACCTGAAAACAAAGGATTCTATCTATGAGCAACTTTTAGGTGCAGCAACAAACTTCTTTGATAATACATCAACTTCCAACGTCTCCCTTCCCCCTTCCCTTCGCCTGTCCGATTGGGCCACCCCCTTTTTTGAGGCTTACAAATGTTGCCTGACACATCATTTGTTGGGAACCACTGCTTTGAGGCAACATTTATACGTTTCGCATAGTGTTTAGTATTTGCGATTCACCTGTCACGGTGTCATGACTACAATTAACCCGGTGTGAATAACTTCAGTTTGTCGAGAAACTTTATGCTCTGTGTTGCTGGATTTTTAACCCTGGTTGCGACGCATTAGGCGCGACTCGCATTGCATCATTTTCCCGCGAGGCGGTTTGATTCTTTGTCATAATTTCTTGGAGATTACTATTGCAAATGTACAAATTGTGAGGTACAAATTTGCTTTCTTTTTATTTTTTTTCCCTTTTTTTTTGTCTCCTACTTATCAACGCCCCTCCTACTACTTACTGACAAAATGCCAGCCTCATCACTGGTTCACATTGCATGCCAGGGAATGGAAATTGTGTGTTTCTGTTGTTTAGGTGTCGTGTGAACTGTGTACGTCAGGCTGTTGGCCCAAAAGCCTGGTCTATGACCTCGAATCGACGCTAATGTAGCCCAAAGCTTTGATTGACAGCTCCTCTACTGTGACGAGCACCATTTCCTCCTCCTTCTTTTTTTTGTCGTGTAGTTGCTCGGCAGTTTTTTTTCTTGCTGCCTCTGTCAGCTTAGTGTCCTTGATTTTAAAAAGATGCTTCAGTATTTCAGTATCTACTTGCTTAGAGAGAACACTCTGTTTTCTTCTTCTGTCTGAGTCACTACTTCGAAGTGATGATAGTGACAAGAGCGTTATTTAGTTTGTGCGTGTTTCATCCTATAGCGTACCAGTGTTTCCGAGCTTTGAATTATCGATGCAGAGGCCCGAATTCTTTTTTTTTTCTTTTCTAGAGGATTGCAGGAAAAGTTTTGTCCTGCAACTTTATTTGTTGTCATGCTATTCCTATGCGCACACAGTATTTATTGCTTAATTTATGGTTCAACCAAAGACGCAAGCTATCATTGAGCACTCCTGCCTCGTAGCATGTTTCTTTGTGATATTTTTCCCTCCACCTATGAAAGTATTTTCGGTGTTGCTGTTAGTTTTCACGTATAGTCGCCAAGTGTGTTTGAAATGCGTCGTCACTAGCGCCCGCAGGACTTGATAGACGTACGACATATTTAGTCAATATTCTAGGAAAGGTGCCGTTGAATCTAGGGTGGTATTCAAGTGCGTAGATCTTGACAAGTGCAAAAGAAGCATAAAGCGGAACTAACTCTGCCTGTTTTTCTGGACTAGAAAAAAAGAGGTCTTTCTCTAAGAAGCTTTTGAACTGATAAGCAATTCTATTAACACTTTTCCTCAATCAAACTCACATTAGTGTGCACTAGGAGCAGCTTCAGAATTTACAATCCATCGCTGCTTGCTTGGAGGATTAGATCTGTCATACCACTGTCATCGCAGTAAATAGCTGAGGTGGAAGGAATTTTACTCTTGAAGTAAACGCACTCCTTGGTGAACGTCATCTTACATGTGTTCATTTGAACATAGCATGAATTGCAGTTGGATGTATGACAGTGTAGCCACTTCTAAAATCTGCCTTGTTCTTATTTCACATGATCCCACTTGAGTCATCGTTGCGAGTTGCTTTACTGATGGAACAAAGACAAAAAAAAAAAAGAACAGATGTGCCAAGGCGAGAGTGGAATAAGTGAGAGGGGCACATGAGCTCACAAAGCATGCTTCCAAGATGATTGAAGGGGAATCAGTGTCGAGGTGTGAATGGCTTTGCTGGATATGCATGGAGCAGGATGAGTGAGATCTCCAAGTTGCGCGGACGCGACTCTTAATAGTGACTGCGATAAGTTTATGCGGTGTCGCAATGTAGTCCATGTTGCGGTTTGTGTGGGGGAGACGTGCAATATGTGTATTATTTCGCTCTCTTGGACTGCGCTCCACGTGCAACATTTTTGTCGTGCGTGTGGCCAGACTGCACTGGGATCTGTATTTTTTTTTTTTTATTTGAGCGGTGTTTCTATGGGAGAAAAGCTGGTTAAAATCTCAAAACACTGTTTTGTTGGATTCGCGTGCGCTTCATGAGGGAGATGCGCTTGTGCCGCGCATACGTGTGCTCGTGTTTGTCTGTGTCTTGGTGTGCTTGGCCAGTGTAAAATACGCTGCGTGTATTGACTTGTTGTTTGGCCGAAAGACGAAGCTTTCCAACGCAGCTGTTCCGAGAGCATGTTCGTTTGCACAAATTATTCCGGTGCAATTCGGTAACGTTTAGTAATGGCGTTCCAAGTTGCGCGCGTGCTATTTTGATGAAGGACGGAAGTTTTGGCATATTCCCGGTATATTTTCAGCACTGTCTATAGAGATGCACCTATTGCAAGCAAGGGCTAATTCCTAATGTTTGTCTGTGCAATGAAACATGCTCGTTCTTTGTACGAAAGAGCCGCTCTGGCTTGTGGAAGCCATGGTGGCGTCTTTGGTGGGCATTTCTTAAATGAGGGTATGGCAAGATTACTATTCATCAACGCAGGCTGCCGTCATTTTGACATAGTTCCTACTGCAAGGCAAAAAGCCTTAATTAATCTCTAAACCTGCATATTCAATAAAATGCTGTTTGAGTGAAGTGCTTACAGTGCATTTTCGCAGTCAAGCATCAAGTGTGTGAATGTTTGCGTCAATTCTGAAATCCAACTTTCTGAGAGCGGAGCATTGTGTATGTGAGAAAATTCTGACCTTGAGGTTATTTTGCGTCCTCCGTGACATAATCACTATTGCGGTGCGGTTGGCCCTACCTTATTCAAAGGCACAATGCGGTAATACGATGTGGTTAACACTTTTTGTTTGTGAAGCGTACGAGATCTGGGAATTAGTGGAAAGTTTTGCTGAGGTTTACATTTGTTGTGGTGTGATGCTTAGCCATGATAAATCGGAGGCGCTTGTCCAGTTGTAAATCTCTCCGAAAAGGAAAAATAAAACAATTCGCATGCCCGCAAGAGGTTTCCCGCAAGAGGTTTATCTCGCACAAAAATCTCTTGTAAGCCGTTATGTCCCTAGATTTGAACTACGCGTGCAATGAATGTACATGCTTTTAGGCAGTAACCTCCTTCGATTTTGAAGCTTGGAGAGATTAAAAGGTTTCCTTAATCGGAAACATGCGGAAGATCAGTACAATAAAAATGCCGAAGACACGAGTGCAAAGGTAGTGTAATGTTTTTTGCGTGTGTGACAAATGTGTGCCTGTTTTGGTGCGACACTGGAGCATCAAAATGAGGGGAGCAAAGTTACACTGTTGTTGCACTCTTCCCGTGCGCATTGTTTCTCAGTTTCCCCACAAAACGGTGTTCATATGCTTAAACACGTTCATCATGCTTGACTTGACGGTAGATGCGTTTGACGCTGCGAGCTTATACTACTACAATATTTACTGCACACGTGTTATGTAGGGACAGTGTTAATTTAAATTCTGCCAACTAATTTTCCGTTTTCCACAAATGTTCTTGCTTTTTTTTTTTTACACTAAGCAGATGTGGATAGCTTTGCAGTACTAAGCACTGATCTTTTCTAGATTTTCAATACTGTGTGTGATGTGCAACATGATTATTATTTTTTTTTTCATCAGGAAAGGCTATGCCGAATTCGGTATCCTAAACTCTTTGCGCAGTTTTTAGAAACCTCGTATTATCTAGGTGTCAAACAATTTTGCAAAATAAAAAAAAAAAAGCTGATCTTTAAAACATTGGTTTAGTTTGGAGCCTTTTGCAGTGGGAGGAATAAAAGGAAAGAGAAAAACTACTTGCAGCTGTAGCTATTAGGACGTTTCTGACAGATTTCCAAAATTTAAGCATTGAGCTGTAAAAATAGCTTTAGAAATGTGCCCTGTGTGTTTGTAGTGGAGGCAACTGGTTTACTTTAACCCTTTCGAACAGCAGTGCATCATTGATGTGTATTTTGCAAGTTTACCGTTTTGAAGTGCGAATTGTGATATTATAGTGGTTGAAAAATGGTACGTTTGCTGCTGGAGTTTTATGATGATGTCTTTGAGTTGCTAGTGGGGTGTGGGTGTTTCTCTGTGCATATTATGTTCTTTTTTTTTTTTAAACATGACCGTCACCTTTTTTGTATGTATACACAGCTGTTATTAGTACCAATAAAGAAAAAAAAACTATTCAAAATTACCTGGCAGTGTTTGTGTTTTTCACCCCTGTTCTATGTCTGCAGCACCAATTGATTGAGTTTGCAAATTGGTCAAAGCTAATCTTTTTCAAACTTAAAAAAAAAAGACAAATTGGGCATTGCATAAGTTTCAAGTGTGGAATATTTTAATAATTGCTGCTTACATTAATGAAAGCTGCTTGTGCTAACAGCGGTTGCCTGCAAGAAGCTTTTGGCGACATTCCACGAGTCACACAAGCAGTGCCAAGTGCTATGCAGGACTTGGATGATTGCTTTCATCTTCAAATGACTTGTGAGAAAATATTCTGACTTATATTGATATCTACTTTAATATTTACATGGTATTCAGGCAAACCATGAAGTTAGTGAGGTCCCGTCCAAAAGTGAAAAAAAAAAAAAAAAAAAAAAAGCTGTTACAGTTGCTGGAAAACAACTACACATCAGTTTTTGTTGAGCCCTGCCTAACCATTATCGGAAGTGTGCAGTTGATGATTTAGAACATTTAGGGCGTGCGAACGTAATGCTGCATCACAGGCTCAAGTTTGGAAGACTGAAACGTTGTGCCAGCTTAACCTACATATTAGAGAGTTTTAGCAGTCCGTCCGTTCCGTCACGTACGTTGCTACCGGGTTGACCGGGACTCGTGTGCGCCTGCGCGCGCGGAAGGGCGAGGAGGCGCGGACATGGCGAAGGCAGGCCAGCGGAACTAATCCCCTACCGTGACGAATGCCAGAGTGCTCAGACGGGCCCCGGTCAACACGCTAACTACGTACGGGACGGAACAGATGGACTGCTAAAACTCTCTATTAACTGGAGTTTGATAAGTTAGGTAAACTAGTTGAGCTTTCTTAAAAACAAAGCCGTATATTAGTATGAACATCCATATCTGACGAAGAAGTTGTGCCTTAGGGATAAAAGTTAATATAACTCGTTGCAGTGGTAAACAATGCTTGAAACTTTGAGTGATTTTCAAATAGTGTCAGCTAATTTGGTCTGATTTACAGTGCGCTTTTATCATTTGGAGTATTGTTCAGTAACAAAGAAACACAAATTAAAGCTGGCTTTGCTGTGAGGTATGTATGCCCAGCTGGTCTTACTGAACAGCTTTTCACACTATGCTGCAACTGTGTGAAAAAGCTAAGTTATGGAGGAAAGAACACGGCATAAAAAGGGGAACCTGCAACTCGCATGTCTCAGCAGATTGAAGACAGTATTCTCCTTTTTGCATAAATGCAAACCCTTACACAAATCCACCCAGTCAATTTAACTCTAGCTGGACAGGAAGTTCAAGGTCTCACTCGTTAGTTTAGCATGCATCCCATAAAGAATGACAACATCCTAGAAGAGGTGTATCAGACTTGAGACAGTGCATCGCAGAGGTACTGTAATCAACAGCCCGGGCCTCTTTTGCATTAGTATCGCTAATACAACCGCACAGTTAACTCCCTTCTTTTCTAAAGAAAGTTGGAAGAAGTGCAAAAGCTTTTTGACATCAGAACTGCGTCAAAGTGCATCTAATCTTCGCTGAAAGTGCATTTAATCGATCATTAAACAAACCCACGCAACGATTTTTTACGCACTAAGTAAACGCATCTACTAATGATCTAAATGTATACCTATACGTGGCTTATGAGCTAAAGGTGCACCGTTGTACTCCTTCACGATCGATGCATGTATTCTCTAATTTAGAACCGTTCTTTTTTTGCAATTTTCAAGTACGTAACCGTTTTGACACAATGGAAGTCTGGCTTTGCGCACGCGCCGTGTGACCAGAGATATTATCAGAGCTTCTCAGTTGACAAACCTATGGGGAAATACATTCGTTTTTTGACAGGATGCCATTGATCCCTTTTGATTTAATAAACTGGACAAGTAGTGGCAGTAGGGGTGGTAGCACCTTTTCCTCTGCCCGAAAGCGGAAGTGGCGGTGTTCACATACAGGTCATTGAAGGTTTCCCCGGAGGAAACGTTAGCCGTTTCTGTGGAGAGAGCTTTCTGGGCTATCAAAAGCATTGAAGCAAACGCGATTTCAGTGCGCAGCACTTTGGTGGCCGCTACTGTGGTTTGGCGGTGGCATTCTAACCGAGTGAGCGAAGGCAGAAAGAAAACGGCAGAGGAAAGTGTGGCGAACGTGCGAGAGGGAGGGTGGAATGCGCTGCCATGGCGTCATCTCTCTCACTGCCTCCCTCCCACACTTTTGCCAGACGCTCCTCCTCCTTTTTTCGGCTCATCCGAACCACCTGACATTTGCGCGGGAGGTTCAAACACGATTAGCAAGAACATGCTCGGGGGCGGCAACGCGCTGCGAGATAACGGCACAGTAGCACCCGCCACCGCGCGTTCACTGATCACGCAGTCACTTACTGAGACGCAACAGATGCGCCATGACTGAGGAGACTGCAGTTTGTGCTGCACACAAATTTCGCATTAGGGACTATAGTAATCTTCAGTGCTTTTTGCTTGGGGTCGGTGATGTTCGGATATTTTGCTTGGTAAACTAGATTATTTTACCTCAAAAACGAGGGGTGGGTGATAGTATTTTAGGCGAGACATTCTCTCAGGACTTCACGGCATTCCTTTCAGCTATTAAGTGGTACAGTGTGTATGGTTGCAGAGGATAGCCGTAACTCATCTAATGCTACCACCCCAGAGAAAATTGTACTAAAAATTGGTGCCGGATACATACTTGCACAATTTCAAAATTGCATGCCAGTTTTTCTGATTCCCACATTCCAAGCCCAAGCTTCAAACGGTCGTAACTTCTGCTACAGACCAGACAGAATTACAATGTTAGTCTTACTGCACTCCTTGATTTGTGCACAGTTCACTGGTACCTTGTTCAGCTGCACCACTCCAGCAGTTTTTTCACAAGAGCTGTCAAGAAATCAAACATTCAAAATCCGAATAAATTTGAATGTAGTCATTTTACACAAAAACAAATTTTATATCTACAATCAGAATGAAAAACTACATACTATGTCCTCCAATTTTTATCATCATAACTGTGAAAATAAACATTTTTGGTTTAAGACCAGTGTGCCCCCTTAAGTTTAGTGTTACAAAAGCCTTCAGTTGCAGTTGAATTTTTTTTTCCACAGTGAACTCTGAAATTCTCGTGGCAAACTTACACGGAGCTCCAAGATTGAGAAGCTCAAGAAGAAAAACTGCTTGCCATACGTTTTAAACAAATTTCAATTTAAAAAGAAATTGCTCTCAAATGGAACTAAAATTTGGCTTTGTGACCACAGTATCATGCTGTCATTGTCATGAAAGTTCATACTGTGACCCAGGCGTTTTGGTGTTTATTCAGTAAGATTTCAAAGATTGCTCCACTGATTAACACGAAACTGTTGACAGGAAGTTCAAATGCAAACGAACCCATTAGTGTTGAGGTCAACAACAGGCTTGTGGATTCCTCCAGTGACACCTCACCACAGGCGCAAGCTAACTGTATTGGTCCAATCTAAGACAGTTGGTATTTGGGCTTGGTGATTCTCCAGAAACTCACAAAAAGAATTATGTGCTCATAGTCACGCTAGTGTGGTCTCGAATGAATAGTCACAACAGGGAAAACAAAGTGAGTTACGATAAAACTTGCTCCCCCCCAAGCCAATACCAGCTGGTGTTTGGAGGAACAGGTTGCATACATGGGTACTAAATTACTCGGGAAAATCAGCAGCGTGCTGTCCCCAAAAAGTGGCCTACTACACTTCCGTGAGGCATGTAGGAATAGTGACTCGAGTTTTTGAGCTCAATAATGACTCACAATTGTGAGGCGGCATTTGTCAACGTCAAGAAACGCCTTCGTTTTTTTTATTTATCACACAAATTCACTTTGTACACCACGGGGTCTTTTGTGGCTGACTTTAACAAATAGGCACTTTGTACGGGCGATTCAGTTGATGAACTTCTTGAACCAGAGAACTATGTTGACAAACATGTCGGCTTCCGTGCAGACCTTTTCCAGGGCATGGTTGTCGTCGTACATGTACACCCTGCAAGCAGAACAGCCGTGGACTGATGCTGGGGGAATTCTGATACACAGAACAAAAAGTTTGCCATTTTTCTCCTGCACTTGTACAGTGCAACTGGGCAGACTAAAACTTTATATAGTGGGAAAAAAAAAAAAGAAAAACAGCAAGTTTCTCCTTGCTGTTTTTTACTTCTTTTTTCAAGCGTGGTAAAGGATATATGCAAGACGTGGCTGAGGATTTCACTGAGCATATCATTCTCGAACACTTTAAAGTCACATAAGAGCAAAGCAACATATATTATATAATAGGGTCTTCCTTCTTGTCGAGCTAGAATTGTGCTCATGTTTTTTTTTGCGTGCTTGCGACCGATACCAGCTGAGTGTTGCTTACTTGTGACGCTAGACGTACATAAAAGGCATGTGAATCATCACTGCTAGGAAAGGGATGCCAGCAATTTGAAAGACTTCAGCGGTTGAGAATAATGAGAACAAGCCCAGGACATTAAAGTCGAACGCAAAATTAACAACACCAGCAATTTCAAGGAACATGACCAAGGGACATGCACTTTGGCTTTGTTCTGTACTGACACTGAGGTCGTTGCAGCCAGACCAAATCGGAAGGTTAAGGAAAAGTTGGGGCATATCAGTCCTCACATTACGATGAGGAGTAGAGACGTGGCAACTAGTTTTTAGTGATGGTTTTAGAACCTTTCCTTCTTAGAGCTGCTTCTGAAGTCAACTGCATCTCACTAAGACTGTAACTAAAAAGGCACTCAGAGTTAGCACACAAGAACTCACTGCGCGTGGACCCCCTGGGCCAGAAGTGCCTTGTAGAACTTCATGCCCTGAGTCACAGGCACACGGCGGTCATTGGAGCCCAGCATGAACAGGGTTGGGACGCGGACCTGTCGAAAGAGAGCACACACGGTGCACGCACAAGTCGCAAGGTCTGCCTCCACAGGGAACTTTGCACAAGATGGATGGGTGCATTTCTGTTACCAGATACCAGTCACCGCACTGTCGTGATGTGAACACTGCAACACTATCCACAAGCGCGGCAAAAGAAGGCAAGAGAAATGTGCAAGCGCAGTGACTGGTACAGTCGGACCTCGTTATAATGAACACTGGTATAGTGAATTATTGGATACTGAGAACTAAACATGAAGTTTGTTTGGTCACGCTTCATTTCATAACAAAATTTTTATAACGAAATTGAAATGTCAAATACCTGGCAATATTAGCTATAATGAAAAAATCTTTCGCTCCCGCGAGGCTGAAAACTCGAAGGCTAGCATAATTAAAGCAAAACAGAAAAAAATTGAAATAACAACACAACCATTTCTTAGTTGACTAAAAAACTGCAGAAGTACACAAGGCCCTTTGTTGTGTGGACACTATGAAAAACTTCATCCTGCTCAGTGCTATGAACAGCAACCAGACGAAGACCACATTCTTCTTCAGTTAAATGAGAATGCAGGCCTGCTTTGCCGAACGAACTTTGTTCTGTTGTAATTTCGCGTAATCATGTGCCAGTCTCTCTAGTTTGAAATGCCACAAGGAGACAGGTAAAGATTATAACCTATTATTAACAAGGTCCTTACAAGGTAAGGGCCTTGTTTATAATAGCTTAGAAGCCTATAACAATGAGATTTTTATCTAGGATTTTTGTGCGAGCCACATTGCTGATTTATTAGAGCCGTTACCTCTACGGTTACAGCGAATATGGGATATAAAAAACTAATTTACTGCCCCCATACTACTTTATTATAATGAGGTTCGACTGTATACACATATACAACAGCTTAATAAAACCGAGGCTGGGTAAAAAAAAGGCAAAAAAAAATAATTGTGGACTGTTAAAACCTAACCAGCCAGTAACCACTTCTTCCTCCAGTGACTGCGCTACTCAGTTCTAGGCTGCAAAGCTTCCTCTGCACTAAAACAATGAACCTAGGTACAAAAACGCGGTACCTCATGCAAAAAAACTGAACAGTACTGTGGTGTCATAAGACGCCACACTACAAAGCCACTGCAACAACCTGGCAGAGCATTCATAATAAGTAATAGCTCAAATGGAGAGCCATTTGTCTGCATCTGTACCACATCTACCTATAACACTAAGTTTGACATCTCACCTAAAGTTCATTCTTTTCTTTTTTTTTTTGCTCTGCAGATTTCTACAAACTCACTGATGACATTTCTTGTGAAACAGCTCTAATTTCAACCGTAAAACGAAGCCTGTGGGGCAGACAACAGCCCATCTCAAAACTTTTTGCAAGAGCTTCCGCAGAGCCCAGCGGCAGGACAGGGGGGCGCTCACGTTTTTGATGTACTTGATGGGCGACTTGTTCCACATCTGCTCCATGTCCTTGGGCTCCGTCACGTGGGTGGTCTTGTAGTCCGGAAGGATGCCACTCTCCACACAGCGCCTGAAAGCGAGATGCGTGGGAAGACCTTGCGACTCTTTCTGATGGAGGCGAAAAGCAAAAACGCCCATGTGTACGAGATTTCGGCGCACGTTGAAGACCCCCCAGGCGGTCAAAATTAATCCGGAGCCCTCCACTACAGCGCGCCTCATCGCCTGCATTGCGTCGGCACGTTAAAGTTGCCATGAAGACAAAATACAAGTTTGTTTTATTTGAAATATTTCGTGTTTTATAGTGTCCCCAGCGCTCTGCCGGATGCCAACGATGTTTTATTCACTGAGAAATTATTCAATTTAAGTTAAAATTTTGGTTTTCCCGCTAAATTGTGTGTTTTTGTGGTCTGCAATGGCACCACTGGAACCGACTGCTCTGCAGCCGATTGGAAAGCCTGGTTTACCGTTAGGGAACCTAGATGGCGCCACCATACCGTGACATGCCGTTTTCTGCCTCTGGTTTGTTTTTGACCACATTTGAACCTGGCTTGTTCTTGTTCAGGGAGAAAATAATTGTTTCGTGAAACACAGTGCTCGCTCGACAAATATGGTCACGTAAGACACCGTTGCTTGCGTCAATCGGCCATTGTCGTGCGAGACTACCCCAAAGCTCCGCAGCCCTGTGCAGCTAAACCAAGCATAGTGCGCGCAGTACCAACAGAAGTACGTATTGGTACTTCTATGTTTACGTGTGCTTTCGTAACTTCCACTGTTTGTTCCACCATTCTTACTGCTTTAAAAAAAATGTGCCCTAAATTTAAGCGCAAATAGCTCGTTCGGCAAGCTTATAAGTTCTGCCTAGTTTGCGTTCGCTTTTGCCGGCCTCCGCCAATCGCAGAGCTGGCTGGTATGGCATCATAGGTTCTGTTGCGGAAAATGAACGAGTGAGTCGCATGGCCTTTCCCTTTTTTCCTAACTATTCAGCTTATCTGAGCGAAGTTTACATTAAAAGTGGTGTCAGCATGATTCCAACGAGGCAATGTTTTGAATGAACGAAACTTGTGTTTTGTCTTCATGGCTCCTTTAAACCCCACAATCAAATCAAGACCGTGTGACTGCTCCGTCAATCATTTCTTCCCACTTCCACAAACTACCGTTCACAGTGCAAACACTGCAGATAGTTTTGCTCTTTTAACTTTTCCTCCAAGAAGAAGAAGAAGAATGGACCTCAATAGTTGTAAATTCAGCTTCTTTCTTTTATTTCTGTAAACCGAAGTTGGCTTAGCTTTCCTTGCCCCTCACACTCGGATAGTTTTAGAAAGTTTGTTGTTATTGAGTTCAGTGAGCTGAGTCGAGCTGTTGGAATTGGAAGGAGGGTGGGTGAGCGAGTGAGTGAGAGTGAGCAAACCAGTATGTGAAAAAAGGATCACGAGAATGATATGAAGGTATTTAGGGACCACCTAGCACTCAACACACATCTCAACCTCAACAGACGAGTGTTTTTGTATGTCGCCTTTGCCCCAGGATTGAACTGGGATAAATGCAATAGCAGCTCTAATGAAGGGCAGCAGAACTGTCATGAGCAGTACACAGAATGAGCAGAAATTGTTTGTTCCGTACCAACAGTAAAAGTCAAACCTCGTTAGATTATTCGTGTGAAATTGAATCTGCTTACCAGTCGGGGATGTCAGTTCCATCCATCGCTGCAACATCAAAACAAACGGGCATCAGCATTTGTTCCTCAATCACCACAAATTACAAAAACAAAAGTAAATACAACAAATTAAGAATAAAAAAAGCGACAGGAGAGAACGAACGACTGCATTTTCAAATTCAGTAAAGTGCGAGTTGAAATTTGCGCTTACTCGACAGGTCGGTGACTGGATTGCGGACCACACAGGCTCTGTAGAAGCTCTGCAATGGAGGAAAGTTTACGCACAACTGTTAATGTCACCCTTTCCACACTGCATGCGTGTTTAACAAAGTAGGCAACCGCTGCTCAACAGCCATTGAGATTAAAAAAAACAAAAGTTTCACATAGACAGAAATGCCCTAACACTATTGAACTATCTGATGTTAGACTGTTTTTAACACAAAAGTGTGTTGTTCCGGGATGCACAAAGATGCCACTGACGTCACAGCCGTCACGGAAATGACGTCAGCACAATGAAACAAGCGGCCTGTAAAGGGTGCACCCCTGCCCACAGGGTCTTCTTGTGCGGAAGCAACCTTTAGTACTAAAGAGTACGTTTTACTTGGGGTTGTTCGTTTTCGGGTTTTATATTTTAACCTGAAAGTGTTTTATGCCGGGATACACCAGGATTTCGCTGACGTCATATCCGTCACGGAAATGACGCCAGTACACCATTGCGAAGCGACCCGCCAGCAGGATGTCGCTCTCCAAGCACACCCACAAGACAGCCGCCAACCCGCAAATCATGCGCAGCTGCAGATTTCGCTGCACATTTCACTTTCGTGTTTTACCGATTCCTATGACAGAGGAATCAACCTCATTTTTTTTAAACAGCACTTAAAAGTGGCTGCCGTGAATTAAACTTTAAATTAAGCACCACGTCAGAACTCAGGTTAACGGGAACTCACCTGATCGCATTTCTATGGGACTCACTACTTCACGACCCACAGGCTTAAAAATTAGCATTGTTTACAACACGAAAATGTTTACAAACCCATAGAAGTGTTCCAAACAGCCTAGTTTGCTTTTTTTAGAAATATATATTTTCTGCAATGAAATAAAAAATAAACAAGAAACACATTTTGGTTTATCTATTTCACTAGATGGTGCTAGCTGTCTGGCAAGCAAGTTTTATTTCTTTATTTCAGTACAGAAGTCACATATTTAGGAAATAAGCGAACTAGCCCATTGCGAACATTTGTAGGTACTAGTAAAACTTTTCGTATTCGTGCACGACGGTTTTCAAGCCCGTGGGTCATGTAGTAAGTCCCATAGGAACGTTAACAAGTGAGAGAAAATGCCCGTGTGCACGAGATTTAGGCGCACGTTAAAGGGAACCTGCAACACTCTTTGAGCAGTGCAAGTAAACCTGCGCGACGCTTAGATTACATTGCCAAAAATACCTGAGCCAAATATTACACATGCACGTGAAGCGGTGAGCGCGCAAATCGCTGTGAAACATGTGGAAAAACCAACCTATTTCTCGCATTTCCTCTGAGGATCCGCCGTCGTCAACGCTGTGTACGAACCTCTTCTACGCCTGAACCTGTAGGCACAGTTTTGCCGTTTCTTTTGTGTTTTGAGTGCATGCGGAGTTTGAGTGATGAGCTCAATACTTCCCTTTTAACCAGACCGCTGGACAACAAACATTTATTGCTTCAAAAATGCCCTACCAGCCCGAGCGCACGCTTGCGAGCAGGCAGCGATGCCTGCTTTTTTTGTGGCACTAGACCGGAAATAGACCCCTCCACGTTGCGGAGAAAAGGAGAAAACTCCCCGGCCTGTGATATAGTGAAGACCGCGAAAGAGAACGCCGCGAGCCGCCCCCTCTCCGGGAGAGGGTGCGCAGCTTTCGTTGCATTGTCCGCGATCGAGTTGAGAGGGAACAATTATGCGCGATTTATTATCGCGCGTAGTTTCGATGATAGTGTGAACGGATTTTCATAATTCTTGCGGGAGAAGATTGCTGGAACAATAGACTTTACCCCAAAATACATTCCTAGTAGTCGATGGTAAGTGCTGCAGGGCCCCAGGTGGTCAAAATTAATCTGGAGCCCTCCACTACGGCAAGCCTCATCGCCTGCGTTGCATCGGCGCGTTAAACCCTACAATTAATCAAATGTTAACAGGCGAGTCCCCCTTAAGTGCGCCTTACCGGAAATTGACCAATGGCGTGGCATGCCAGGAATCCCCCGTGAGAGCCTCCAAAGATGATCATCTTGTCAGGGTTGATCTCATCTCGCTGAGCTGCCACCTCTGCCGCGCACTGCAAGATAACGAACAAGGCCAAGACAGGCACGAAAAATGAAGTCCACTAAACAAACAAACAACAAAGAAAACAATGATGAGAACGGCTTCTGAACCTTTCGAAATACGCCAAGCTGGACTTGTTTTATCACTACGCCAATGCAATTGGCTGCCGCAGCCATGCTCACCTGAACATCGAAAATGTCTTGCTGGCCAATCTTCCCCAGCAGGGATCGAAGGTTGTCCTCTCCGAATCCTCTCGAACCCCTGTAGTTCACTGCATTTCAACCAAAGAGCCGTGAGTGCCAAAAAATCTTTAAAATGCATGGCCTTCACGTGACAATATGGAATTGCAATTACTTTATACTGCTGGTTAATAAAAAACAAGAAATGTTGCAACTCAACATTTACTGGCACACTCTACACCACATACATACTGTCTAACCATAACATTTTTAAAGGCAGCCAAAAAAGAAAATGTACATACTGTATATTCGTGCGTATAACCCGCCCCTGTATATAATCCGCACCACCACATTCAGCCCACCGGAAAAGAAAAAAAAAAATCCTCGGATAATGCTCGTTTATTTGATACAGGAAAGGCTGCACCAAAGCTACTGCTCAAGCAACACATCACATACTATGTAGACAGAAAAAGCATATACGTAGCAAGTAGAATGCACTGACTGCAAAGTGAAAGTCACAATTCACTAATAAAATTCAGTTGTCAGAATGCGCTCGTCCTTGTTTTTTCTTCCTTGTCCTTGTATGTTTTGCGCAGTTGCTGCCATGGAAGGCGTTACTGCGTAAGAGCTTCACTGCAGTACGCGCATTGTCGTGAAGCTGCACCAAAGGAAAAACCCCGCGTATTATACGTGCCCATAACTTTGCCACTGAAATTTCCGCATTTCTGGTGCGGGTTATACGCGCGAAAATACGGTAGTACAACACTTCTGGTGCTTCCGCAGGAAGACCAGCAGGAAGCAATTCGAGAAAATCATGAGCACCCCCAAAGTAGTTCGCAAACTGTGTAAGGCACCCCATCTAGAAGGGAACTGCTTTTTATTACTGACAACCCGTAATCGCTTGTGTGCACCATACCTTATTTTACACTTGGGCTGTTCTTTGCTTGACAGCCTTATTTAACAGTCGCCTAATCCCTGACTTTGACAACAAAGTCATCCCTGGGATAACAAAGGGATGCCAACAAAGTTTTCCATAACCTAACAAAGGCAGGGAGTTTCAGCTTAAGTGCTGCTATGATAACAGCTGGAAAATCGCGCATAAGGGACAATAAACTGTATAAACAAGTTAGCTCACATCAATAGAACAACACATTTTTAAAACATGCATTTCCGAACAAACAATGCAGCGTTTGTCATGGAACAAAAACTAAGCGGACTTAGAGAAATGTGTGACATTTTAGTGCCAACAAGAACTTAATGAGCTACTTGAAAAACAGCGCTAAAAACGATACGACAGGAAGAAACGACAAACAATGTGCTGTTGTATCGTTCTTCCTGTCGTATCATTTTTACCACTGTTTTTCTAAGTAGCATCATGCACCAACTAGCCCACCTAAGTTCACTTGTTCAGTTCATCACTTAAGGGGACAGATTGGCCTTTGAAGCCGATAACCAGCCAGAAAATTGTTTTCTGAAAAAAAAAAAAAAAAACATTTTCGCCATCCACGGTTATTTTTCCATCAATCTGCAAATTTCCTCTTCAAAAGGCACCATATTGTATTGTAAATAGCATGTTAAAGTGAACTTTACAGCTCAGTTTGCGCAGATATCGATGGTGAAATGGCACTTTTCTTGCAACGCGAAGCTAGTATTTCGCCCTCAGATATCTTGGCACCCACAGCAGGTACAACTGTAATTTATGTTTGCTTCTGATACCTAAATGTGTGAAGAATACAATGCTGGAAACAAATTTTTCAAATGGAGACTTCGGAAAATTTTTATTGTGTTCAATTGACACCACCCGTGAGCTATTTCCAGCAGAGTGCGAGGCGAGTGAAGTTCAGTGAGTTGTAAAATTAGACCACAAATAGCTAAATCAAAAAAGTTCTTCCAACGTTGTATTCTTTGGTCATTTTTGTGCCTAGCCACGGGGTAATCGTCCTTCTGCATTGAGTGGTTATTTTGTAATTGTGACCCAAAATAATGGCAATTAATCATTAATTATCTAAAAAATGACCACCTTGCAAAAAATCTAATTGCAGATTTGAAATCGGCACAGAAAACTCTATAATGTGGCGCAGTTTCATTAAAATTGGTTAGTAAATAATAATAATAATAAAAAAAAGCTCCAAGACCACTCTGCCCCCTTAATCAGCCTCAAGTGCCCCTTGAAAACTGTAATGTAAAACTTTCGGCGAGATTATGCCACACGTGTCCTGTGAAAGCAGCAAGACGTGTTCTCACCAAGCAACACAGCGAAGCCACACTTGACGAAAAGGACGGGGTACAGCTGGAAGCCGGCATGGAAGGCAGAATGGGGGCCACCTGATGGGAAACGAAAAAATGAAGAAGTCAGTTGCAGCTCCAGGTTGCTTCATCGCAAAGAAATCGACAATTGTTCTAGGATTTCCATTGCATGACGCGGCTCGGGATCGTCTGAGGCATTAACTCGAGATTGCCGTGAAAACCTGAAATTGTGTACGAACCTACATATAACCCGAGTTTTTTTCCCCTCAAATCTGGCATGCGAAGTTTACAGACTTGCGTTCCACTAGCAGTGTTATTTTCTAGGCTCGTTTATTCTGAAATTATTCACCAACCGTGCTCAGCCAATCCAGAATTTTTGTCACATGCAAGCACGTATTCTCACTCATACTGGTGAATGTGAAAATGTGCTGGTTGGCTGGTTGGTCAATATTCCCATAATATTGAAACAAACTTGGAACAGCTGTACTAGGTGCACTCGACATAAGAATGTTTTGTACGGGTTGTTTCCTACGGGCTGACCACTGGCCGTGAATCCGTTATCGACGCAGCTGTTAAAGATGAAGAAAACAGCCTGGGCGAAGTGATTACTTTCGCCAAATTCGCAACCACAAATTTTAAACTTTTTTGCACACCCATGTAGTTCCTTTAGCATAATTCCCCTGCACACAAATTTCTGCATGTCCCAGCTTTCTGATCGCTGAAACAGGACGCAGATTACAACGATTTGCACATTTTAATCAAGAAAGTATGGTACAGAGACTTGGATATAGCGATGCCCCACTGACAACCAAGTGGGCACGGAGAATGCCCAAGTTCATACGCGCAGCAAACAAGGGACATTTGCTCACCATGTGGCCAGACTATGAGAGGCAGGTCCGTCTCATTCTTGGGTGTCACAAGTGTCGCCTCAAAGATCATATCTGCGGGCACAAGGCAGAAGGCAAAGAAGCAACAAGGGGCACTGCATTTTTCATTTTGAACACGCCTGGTACGGCCACATTTGCAGCATACACTACCACTGCAATCACGCAGGTGATAGTCAATACACCATTAATCAGGAAGTACAATTCCAGTATGATACTTCATAGGAAGGATGCAGCTCACTCGATTCGTCTGGCGGCGAGAACTGCAGGATGTACCAGCTGATACCGGACACCTTGTTGTCGTCCGGTTCCAGGGGTATCCATGCGCTCACCGTGCCTTCCGGCGTAAGGGTTCCAACCACCTGGACACACGGGTTACCCCTTCCTAAAACAAACTCAAACAGGCTTTCAAGAGACCTCAAAGCAACTTGTATGCACTCAGCAATCTGAAAGTTGCACTTATTTAATTTCTCTTTGCAGGTTTACGAATGCCAAATGGATGGTGAGTTTTAAGGGAGCGGAGGTTTATCCTTGATTGAAACAATATTATGCTCGCTGGTAAAGCAATTGAGAGTCTGCTTGCAGCTTCCATGTACCAAAGTGCCTTTTGGAGATTCAGTGAAAAGAGTACCTCTTGGATAACAAAGGCCCAGCTTGGCTACTGTTACGCTGTGATGACTCTTCTCACTGCCTGGTGGACCCCTCCTAAACTCGATTGTGAAGCATTAATGAGGTAAAAAGCCCTCGCGTGATTTTAAGTGGTTGCTGTCATTCTATTAGGTGCCAGGACACCAATGAAAGAAATGAAGGAAATATGCAACTGGAGCTGAGATTAAGAAAAAGGAATCGAGGGAACGAACAAATAAAGCTAACACTAAGCAAGCTTAGCTTTCATCCGTCCGCTCCACCACTGTTTCCCACCCCACCTAAGCTTTAAGTGTGCTGTCGTACCGAAGGCAGATTGCCTGACTAACAGATGGTAACCGGTGAGAAGCTAGTTTTGAGAACCTTCAGTAAAGAAATTTGTGGGCAAAGAATGGATTCAGACAATGTAGGATAGACGCAACTGGAAGCCTATGGGAAAGGCCTTTGTTCTGCCGTGTACATAAATGGACTAATGATGACGACGATGATGATTACCTAACTGGTTCGCTGTACCTTGACTTCAAAAGGGCACACCTGTCTGGCCTGTTTCACTGTCTTGTGTCTTCCAAACACTTCAAAACAGAAAAATTTTATCATTGCTCCCCCTTTAAGTCAAGTCAAAAGCTAAACAACCTTCAACAAAGGCATGCCAACCTCATTGAAGACAATCTACTTTTCCATTTATGCTGGTTACTGAACTACATAGTATTTCAGTTCTGTTTCACATCAATTATGTTGTGTGACTCACAACATGAGGTGTGGAGTTGAGGGCAGACAGGCTGGCGACAATGAAGTTCTCCTTGACTGCCAGGACTTGCCAGCAGCCGACAGTTTCATCTGCAAGCACCAGGATTCAATAGAATGAAAAAGCAACAACGAAACAGTCGATTTACCTGCATGCATAGCAAGGAGTATTAAAAGTGAAAACAAACAAACAAACAAAAAAGTATAGGTGTTTTCCTTACCTTTGCTAAGCTTTGTGATGTCACCATAATTAGTGTTGACACCAATAACTTCCTGCAATTGAACAAAAAAAAAAGAGAGAGAGAGAGTGGGGAGAGAATTATTGGCCAGTTTTTGCCACCCTTTGAAGCATGCACTGCAAAGCAAAAGAAGAAATGCAATTCAAAAATATTTTTACTTCACAATCATTCACCGCCAGTCACAAGAGCAGTGGTCAAGGTAATTTTCAAACGAATAAATTTTGCGCGTATTCTTTCATGGAAAGATTATTTTTGTTCGTCGAAGCTACACTTTTTCGCCTGGAGCTCAGTAACTCCTCAGCTTCTCTGCCATGCCTAGGCAACTGTTTGCTTTGAAATTACATAGTAAATTAGTAATATCTCCGATTAAGCAAGTATCGATACTCAAAATTCTATCAGTCAGGTTAGAATCTGTACCCCCTGCCCCTGGCATCAATTTCAGCACGAATCCCAAGCCCACTGTAAATTATGTGCTCAAACGTTTACGCTAAAAAGGTCATAGAGACCACAACACAGCCAGGTTGTTAACCTCGGATAGCACTGACAGCAACAATGAGGAGACAACGACGAATGCTACAATTTTCATCCATAAACACAGCTCAAAGAGGGCTTTTCATTCCAGTTTTCACCACTCACAAATCTGACACAGTTTCCACAAACTCCCCAGAAATACATGGCCGTCGTCTAGGTTTCATGCATTTCATGGGGTCGTCAGACTTCCTAAAGCATCAAGTGTGGCCAATGACTTAGAAGCTGCACAATACCTGCCCTGAAATTATTCTCTCTCAGTAAGAGTGTACACCAAAGGGAAGTTTTAAAATCCATTCATAAAACGGTAAGCAAGAAACTTGAGCAGGTTGGCTGGGGTGCACACTGATGCACAAACAGAGCAAGACAGATGAAGGATAAACATTTTTTGTTTGCCCTTTCATACATCGACACGCACCCTTCCCGTAGGATGCTCCTTTCAGCATTAGCATGCAGCACTAGCAAATCGGATAAGCTTGCCCATTTGCTGTGCCAGGCACTGGTGAGGACCACAGTGCTCCCATCGTTGATGAAGCAGTTCTGGGGAAGCGATTCCGTGTACAGGCCGGGGAACTCATTTCCTGCACATTGCATCGCCACGAAAATAAATAGAGTAGGAAAATAAATGGAGCACGTTTTGTACAACCAGAGATGACATGAACAAAGTCAGTCATAAAGCGCATGCTTGTACGAGTATTAGCAAATCTGATTCCACCTTGAACTTAGGCTGCTTTTGGAAGTTATACATGATGCCAAAGTGATGTGGCTACGTTATGCACTGAGAGGCAATTACAATTTGAACCACATAAGGCAAGAGTCATGTTTCGTGCTATTTTGGTGAAAATTTGATACTTTGCAGGTGCTCTGAATTAAGTATCATGCTCTCAAGACCCTCTTGTACATATCTGCCATTTTATTTTTTCCAATATTAAAGTTTGCGATCAGGCAGTTTATCTTTCTTCGAGCTCTCGTATGTAACACGTGACATCAGGCAAATGTGCAAGTGGCAAGTGATTATGCATTTTTAAACGTTGCGCAAGTAAACAACAACAAGGGGGGGGTAAAAATGTCCCGAGCCTCTCTGAAACAAGAAGAGCGAGCAAAAGTGAACCAAAGAATGGGGCAAAGAGTCTTAGCCAATGCTTAGATGGAAGGATAACAGCACATATTGCCTTTTCATTCACGCCCCTGTTGTCATAACAAAGAAAGTGCTCCTTATTAACCATTTATTTTAATTTATTTGGTTATTCACGGCCTACTGCAGGCCAGAGGCCCATACGGGAGTACAGCAATGAAACATTTTCATATGTAACACAGCCTGGGACCAACAAGAAATTGAACAGGTGAGGAGAAAAAGAAAAGCTGGGGTGAAAAGATTCTGCAAATAGGCTGAACTCTATTAAAGCGGGCGGTACTGCCTAATATTATGCCAAGAGGACGTCGAGGCTTACCAATCGGAGCGTTCACCCTGTCCACAATGATCGCAGTCTGCTTGGTTTCCCAGTTGCACTGCAAAAGACACAAGGGATGAATCATGAAAAAAATTATCATGAGAGATTTATTTCCCCTGAAAAAAAAGGGGGGGGGTAGGCAAATAAAGTATGCAGTCAGCCAAAGCCATGACTGAAGCTAGCTCGTTAGATTAGTGAATGCACCTTCTTTCATTTTTTGCCTTTTTGTCGAGCTCCACTTGGTGATGTTATATATATATACCTATGCAGTAAAGCATATAGTAAACTCTTTGGGCTTTTCTGCAGAATGCAAGCTACTGAATTTTTCGCACACCATCGAAACTGCTACTCTACTAACAATGAATTTATCTCAAATGGCCAACTTCAAAGGCGGCAACATTGGAGCCCTAAAACCCTTTGTGTTCCCTTTTAGGTGACCCTACTTCGTCAGAGCACAAAATTGTCTTTGTTGTTTGTTTTGCAGTGCCGGCATCACTGAACCCAACCCGTTGTTGTTTACACGAAAAAAGAAAGGTACTGCCCAAGCATAATTCTAATTGAATTTGCTAAACAAAAGAGGTTAAGCTGCAGAATGCTTTTTCATCCATCATTCCAGTACTCCTTAGGCGTTTAACAAAACTACTTGAAATAATGATCATGCCACGTTTGATCTGCCATTCACAGATCCCAGCATGTTGCTGCTATTGTTTCTTGTTTAAGACAAAGTCAGATCAGAAAGTGGCGTATTCATAGGAGGTTGTGGCCATTACTACACGAAGGCAGCCAATCCTGTTTTGGTAAGGGAGTGCGTTACCGGCGATGGTTGCCGGGGGCAGGCCGCATCCCAAGACTCATTCTGCAATTTTATCAACACGTGGATTGTTTTTCTTAATCCGGTGGGAATTGTCCAGAGCCGGGATTCGAACCACGGTCCTTCTGCACGCGAGGCGGATGCTCTACCTCTACGCCACAGCTGCACCCTAGAGTGGATCCCTAGAGTGGATCCCTAGAGAAGGCAAGCGTGGCAGAGGGCGGCAGAAAGTTAGATGGGCAGATGAGATCAAGAAGTTTGCAGGGATAAATTGGTCGCAGTTAGCACAGGACCAGGGTCATCATTATCATCATCACCAGCCTATCTACGCCCACTGCAGGGCAAAGGCCTCTCCCATTAATCTCCAATTACCCCGGTCCTGTGCTAACTGTGACCAATTTATCCCCGCAAACTTCTTGATCTCATCTGCCCATCTAACTTTCTGCCGCCCTCTGCCACGCTTGCCTTCTCTAGGGATCTACTCTGCTACCCTTAATGACCAACGGTTATCTCGCCTTCGCGTTACATGCCCTGCCCACGTCCATTTCTTCTTCTTAATTTCTACTAACATGTACTTAACACTACGCCCTGACCCACTACGCTCTCTTCTTGTCCCTTAACGTTACACTTATCATCTTCCGTTCCATTGCATGCCGAGTGGTCCTCAATTTAAGTTGAACCCTCTTAGTGAGCCTCCAAGTTTCTGCCCCGTAGGTGAGTACCGGTAATTGGACCAGGACCGGGATAATTGGAGATTAATGAGAGAGGCCTTTGCCCTGCAGTGGGCGTACGTAGATAGGCTGGTGGTGGTGGCGATGATGATGATAGATCAGAAAACCCTTTTGGTTCTCTTCAATATTCATTGAAGCTCTCTCTCTCTCTCTCTCTCTCTCTCTCTCTCTCTCTCTCTCTCTCTCTCTCTCTCTCTCTCTCTCTCTCTCTCTCTCTCTCTCTCTCTCTCTCCTTTAGTTTATTTTGATAGTTTTTGCGATCTGTGTTCATGAGAATGTCCTCTATGCACTGTTTCCGGGCTCTACCTGAAATTTCTAATTGCTTTTACTTGTATTTGAGAACTGTACTGCACTTGTTTTGTAATAGTGTACTAGTTTCACGCTTGTTTTGTTAGTCGTACTACACTTGTTTTGTAATTCCTCTCATCATGCTTGACTTGTTGCTTTGTGTGTAAGGTGCCAGGGTCCTTCCAGCTGTTTCAACAGCTTTTTTTTTTCCGGTCTTCCTGCTACATGGCTTTAAAATAAACCCCATTCAATGCAAATCAATCCACGTAAACTATTTTTGATACCTCTGTTGTAACCTAGTTGACCGCAAAAACGAGGCTGACGGTGCGAAGATACAGAGCGACAGCAACAAAAGCCCCCACGCCACCTTGACCAGCTGGGAGGCCTGGAAGTGTGGACCGCCGGCGTCAGACTGCAGGTACACCAGGGTGTTGCCATCCGGGCTGAACCGCGGGGAAGAGATGCTCTTGTTCAAGTCACCCACGGTCACTGCGGAACAAGAACCAAGGACAAGACAAAAGTGAAGTGCGGCAGCTGAGAGGTAAGTTAGAAACAGACCCCTTGAAGTTGCAAAACAGTACAGAGCTTAGGCTGGTGTGTTGTTTTTCCCCAGCTACGTCAATGCATGCCCAAAACAGCACTAATCGACCAGTTTAGGGGACATCCCCAAGGTGGAGTAAGTTCATGCGTAGAAAAAATTTGACATCCACCCAAAATGCAGCCACATGGCTACAGAAGAAAGCTAGTTTTTTCAGAAAATTTGAAGGAGGAGGATGAGGAGGAGGAGGAGAATGGTTTTTTGTTTATCAACAGCTAGATAAAATTTCTGATAAAGTTGTACAGCATTTTTTTTTGCAGCCATACAACAGCATTTGAGGTGAATGTCAGTTATCCTATGCCCAACACTGCACCCACAAGACTTGCAGCCTTAGTACGTGGCTCGAAGCCACGCAACAACTCACCATAGCTGTCTGTTTCAAACTCATAGTAGTACAACTGAGACCTGCAAAGTGAGAAACGAGACCAAGTTGGAGAAGTCTAAACCAGCTGTAATAATAATAATAATAATAATAATAATAATAATAATAATAATAATAATAATAATAATAATAATAATAATAATAATAATAATAATAAGATGAGAGGATGAGAAAGAAGAGGAGTAGGATGAGGAGGAAGAAGAGGAGGATAAGAGGATGAGGGAGAAGGAGGAGGCAGAAGAAGAGGAGGAGGAAGCTGAAGCAGCAGAAAATGAAGAAGTACAACGAGGATGAGGAGTAAGAAAAGGAGGAGGGGGAAGAGGAGGAGGAAAGGAGGAAGCCGAAGCAGAAGAAGAACAAAAACAACGAGGATGAGGAGTAGGAAAAGAAGAAGGAAGAGGAGGAGAGGAAGCACTCGCCGTCGGTTGTTGCAGTAGACGATGCCCAGCTTCCAGGGGTTGCCGTCCCATCCGACAAAGAGGATGCCTGCGTCCTCCGGGGCCCAGACGGCCTGCCCAGGCGAGATCCCCTGGGGGGCGTTGTCCAGCACGTTGATGGCACTGCTGTACACGTTTATGGTGCACAGCACGGGCTGGCAGTGCTCCGTGTGCTGCTCGCCCCAGCTGTCCCGGTACAGGAACTCTGTGCCCTGCGTGATGGTCACCACGCGGTACTCGAGAAATGGCAAACCAGGGGAGGTTCGTCAACCTTGCGGTCGACTAACACCTGTTTCGAGTTGCTGAGCACTTCGTTCTCACACTACGAATGGCTAGCCTCCTGTTTAGCTCAGTTGGTGGAGGGACTAACTGTGATAGGCGGTATTCCCGGATTTGGATTCTGAACCAGGACGAATTTTTCTCCAACTGGAAGTTTCTGAAAAATCTGTATAGCTTTCCTTTGTAGCCACATGGCTGCATTTCACGTGGATGTCAAATTTTCCTTTGTAAACCAGGGGAGGGATTACCAATCTAAGCCCGTCAAAGTTAGGAGAAGGTGGTTGGGGTTGCAGTGCAAACAGGACGGGAAAATAGTGATCGTGTATTGCTGAGAACAAATGTGATTCTCACTTGTCTTCCTTGTTTTTTCGGCTGTCTTTAAGCTTCTGGAATACCTTTTGCAGTGTGTACAAGCATTCAAAAGCGATGTGCAGTACTTATTTTTTCCTTGGCTCCTAGTTGTAGCCTGCAATTAAGATACATTGGGTACAACAATTTATTGTAACCATTTATACTACACTTGTGAGCAGGCGCTATTACGGTCCATTGCTGGACCAAACTGCTGACACAACATCAGAGGAATAAGAAAGGAACAATTTTAGAGCCTACCTTTTCCTTTGCTTCATGCGATTTATCTCGCAACCTGTCACTCATCCATTATTTCAGCAATTCTCCCACAGTTCACTGTAACCCAGGGAACAGATTCTTCAACTATGTCCTCAGCTGTTTCTCAAATGAGTTCTACAGCCCCTCAAACAAACTACACATCCACCTCGCAGACAAAACTAATAAATGTCTACGTTAAAAGCGGAGGTCTTTCAGCGAAAATCTGTTTGCATAAACTCTTTCACACAAAGTAGACAAATTAATCTTCAAAGTGCATAAAACTGACTAAACAAGCTACGGCTTTCGAAACTTTCAAACTGTGGCGCAGAAGAGCAGGAATAAAGAACACATACACACACACGCCGCTACGGGCTGTTAGGTACTTGTATCACTGTGTAGTGCTCTGCGTGTCTACTCATTCTGCGCCACAGTTTAGAAGTTATGAACCAACAAGTCCGAATTCCTACGCGCCGTCAAGACTTTTTGAACTGCTGGAGAACCTCCTCAGAACATTGCCCAGCCATTTTTTGGCCCCACCAGTCCAGCCAGGACACGAACATCTTCCAACGTGGCTCCGACGAATGACTCCCAAGACCACCCGGGCTTGCTCCCACGCGCTGGGCCAATTAACGAGCGAGCGTTTGGAGAACAAGGCCCACCTTCTCGACATCTTCCTTCTCGCTGCGGCTGAAGTAGGAGGTGCGCTTGGGCTGCTTCCGCTCGGCCACGTACAGCACCTGGTTCTCGCTGTTCGACCACGAGAAGCTGCAGAAGGTCCCTGCACACCACACCCCCCCGTCACCACCCACCCCTGCTCTGCCTCTAAACAGTGAACAGAGTGCAAGCGCATTATCAGGGATCTTGAAAGTGGGTCTTGATCAAAAATGTTTACTTTTAGTTATGATGATAAAAATTGGAGGACGTATGTAGTTTTTCATTCTGATTGTAGATATAAAGTTTGATTTTGTGTAAAGCGACTACACTCAAATTTAATTTCATTTCTATATTTGCTTTTTCAACAGCTTTTGTAAAAAAGAACTGCAACTGCTGTAGTGATGCAGCTGAACAATGTACCAGTGAACTGTGCACAAATCGAGGAGTGCAGTAAGACTAACAGTATCATTCTATCTAATCTGTAGCAGAGGTTATGGCCGTTCGAAGTTTGGGCTTGGAAGGTGGGAACCAGAAAAACCGATTTTGCCTTCCAGCTGAAACTTCAAACGGTCGTAACTTCTGCTACAGGCCAGACAGAATGATACTGTTAAGTCTTAATGCACTCCTTGATTTGTGCACAGCTCACTGGTAACATTGTTCAGCTGCATCACTACAGCAGCTTTTTTTTACAAAAGCTGTTGAAAAATCAAATATAGAAATAAAAATAAATTTGAGTGTATTAGGGAGTATAGTACTCGTCAGTGCTTTTTTTCTTGGGGTGGGTAATGTTTGAATATTTTTTTTGGTGAACTAGATTATTTCACCTTAAAAACGAGGGGTGGGTAATAGTATTTTTGGGTGGTACATTCTCTCGGAACTTTATGGCATTCCTTTCAGCTATCAAGTGGTACTGTATGCATGATTGCAGAGGATAGCCGTAACTCTCATCTAATGCTACCATCCCAGAGAAAATTGTACTAAGAGTTAATGCTGGATACGTACTTGCACGATTTCAGAATTTCAAAATTGCATGCCAGTTTTTCTGGTTCCCACGTTCCAAGCCCTAACTTCAAACGGTCGTAACTTCTGCTACAGAACAGATAGAATGACAATGTTAGTCTTACTGCACTTCTTGATTTGTGCACAGTCCACTGGTACCTTGATCAGCTGCACCGCTCCAGCAGTTTTTTTTTTTTTTTTTACAAAAGCTGTCAGGAAATCAAATATAAAAATCCAAATAAATTTGAATGTAGTCATTTTACACAAAAACAAATTTTATATCTGCAATCAGAATGAAAAACCACATATCTCCCCCAATTTTCATCATAATAATTGTAAAAAATAAAGTTTTTCGGTTTAAGATCAGTGTGCCCCCCCCACTAATGATGGAACACACGCACCTTCCTGAATCCGCCATGCATATATATGACATAATGTCTATCACGGGAAGGAAGATTTCCAACCTCTAGATGGACAATATTGCAACTCTTTACTCGACTATCTCCTGTTCACACATTGGCTATTGCTTGTGTGTATTGACTTAGTCGGGCTCCTCCTCAGTGCAGCGTGCAACCTGCGCCTATTTTGGGTGGCCGAGTCACTGAGTCATCTCGAGCACTCGGCACGGACGAAATTGGCTGAACTTGTGGGCTGTGCACAAAAGTCCGTCGGGTCGTACCTGCAGCTGGTGTGATTCAATACAAACATCTGGGCAAAATCGTCTGCCCATGGCACCGTGCGCAAAAGCACCTGCAGCTGGCATGAGTCATGAACAGCCAGGACCTGAAAGATCGTCTGCTATTTGGGGTCCCATGCAAAATGTTTTGACCAATTTAGACACAGCAGTGATTGGTATGAATCACGAACATGTGGCCAGGGTTGCCTGCTTCTTAGTGCAGTGTGCGGAGATGATCGATAGAGTGGAGCGTATCAACACCGAAGTACTGCATACTGCCCCGAAGTACTTGAGTACTGTTATTCCCCTCGGGGACCACTGCGAAAGTACAAAAGCCTGTGCAAAAAGTGACATGTTAATCTGTGCTTTAGGAAGCGTTTTGCGAGAACCCAACGGCCAATCATAGATGAACAGCGAACACTCGTGTCTCGCAATGATTGAAGCAGACGGACTCACCGCCTTCGTGGACTTTGCCGTGGGAACCGACAGCTTCGAGATCTACCGAGTCTAGCTTCATGTTCTGGTCCCAGAACTGTGTAAATAAAAAAACAAAGTGCAACGAACCCTTAATAATTTGACCTTGCACAACTCAATTTGTTCACCAAGTCTGGGCAAATTTTCATGCAATAAAGTTTAAAGCTACGTAGGTCATATAACACTTGGTGATTCAATTCTCCTCTTAATTCGACTAAATTTTTAGACACCCAGCCCGATTAGCAGAGTGGAAGCCAAACACACAGCCGTAAACAAACATACAACTGACCATACAAAGCTGCCCTTCACACAATCATCGAGACAAGCAGCTGCACTAGAAGTAAAGAAAAGCTAAAAATAATGCACCTTCTATAGTTACTGCAAGGCAGCAGCATAATCAACCAAAAATGCATTGTGAGAGCATGAAAGAAGAGGTTCTCAAATTCTTTACATGTTTTAAAGGCATGTTCTAATTTGCTTTTGTTTCTGCAACCTTTGCAATTTCTTGGCAGCATTAAAAAAAAAGAAAAGGAAGCCGCAAGACCGCGACAAAGTTTCTTAGAAAAGCATTCCATTGTACCATAAACTGTGCGCACCTCTCCGGTAGAATATAGGCCAAGCCTCTGCACTTGGCACATGAAACAAGTATCTGTTTCATGCAAATGCACAAGTAGGTAGTACGAAGGCCAAGCACTCTTACAAATATGTGAAACAAAGCAAACAAAAAGAGATGGGGACTCGGGTGATTAACAGAAAGAGGGAACACAAACCTCCATCATCTGCTTTGTCTCTCCTTTCAAGGTGACTTTCCTCAAGACTGCCTTGTATGCACCGGACTGGGAGAATGCCCTCAGGACTCTGTCAAAAGGGAAGCCAGAGATGGTAACACAGAACCATTTCATTTTTTACAGGGACTCAGCTACTTGAGTTGAATACTTTCCTCACTGGCATTTGATGGGGAACGGGGAGAGGTACAGAGTGAGGGCAATATGAAACATCAAGAGTAATATGATACGAGAGTATGATATGAGTGTAATATGATATGAGAGTAATATGATACATCAAGAGTAATATGATACGATATGAGAGTATGATATGAGAGTAATATGACATGAGAGTAATATGCTACATCAAGAGCAGAAGTTGCCTTTCAGAGTAGTGCACCATCACTAACTGCTAGTGTGCCTCTTGTGAAAAAAATGCGCGACAACATAAACATGCAAGGTTTCAATGCCTAGTCCGCCTGGGAACAACAGCAGTTCTGCAGCTTAACACAACATATAAGAATTGTAATATTCCTTGTTATACTGTTATAGTTTCTGTCCAACTTGAGCAGGGAAGAGATTGAAACCCGTTACTAGAAGGACATTACCATCTACTCACCCATCTACTCACGCGGCTTTTGATCCCACCCATCATTTCACACCCTGTAGGCCATCCCTCAGTTAGTGAGGTCACCATGATGGCGCACAGTGGTGTAGCAGTACAAGGGAACCCCTCCCTAGAAAGCCAGATGTACAACACATTCTAAGACTACCTACATCCCCATTGAATTTCACACGAAAAATGGCCTCAAAATCGTGCTTTGGCCACCAAAAAAGGTACAGGACCAGGAAAAGGAAAGGACCAGGGAAGGTACAGAAACAGGAAAAGGACCAGGACAAAGCAGTGGTCCAGGGGCACTTGCATACATATCGTTGCATGGCGAACATATTAGATGAGGGTGAAGTGTTGTACTGACAAAGCGTCCATGAGAGCTTAAGCAAGGCTACACAATGCACTTCTTTTTTTATCTGCACTAGTGAAGCACAGTGCCCAGTTGCCCACTTCTTTGTCTTCTTTTTGCGACAAGTATGGTGCAGTGCTACCCCTCGTTCATCCTTCTTGTGTACGAACATGCATGCACCCTCAGTATGAGTGTCGCATCATGCCGGCCGTCCTGTGTGGCAGCAGTCTGTCTTTATTTCTACTTAACCGCCCAAGCTGCTTCCGCTTACCAACCAGCCAAAGTCACTGTTAATTAGCAATAGTGAATCGGGCTAGTTAGTGAACAGAAGCGGCTTGCCGGTTGGGCAAAAATCAGGACAGACTGCTCCCACGCAGGACGTCCGCCATGATGCGACGCTCGTTAGACCCTTCCCCCACGCCGAGAACCCACTCGGAGGAGCAGTCCTGCGGGTGCCCGATGGCCTGGAAGTTGAGCCGGTGGCCCCCTCCGGCCCCCTGGGGGGCCTCGACAATGTGGCCCAGGTGGTGCCGGGAGAAGAGCGCCTGCTCCCCGCGCTCCACGTCGGCCACCTGCCACACCGTGTGCAGGGACAGCGACTGCCCGTCCGCGGCCAGCTGCACAAAGGCCTCCCGCGCCGAGGGAACCCGCGCGATCTCCCGGTACAGGCTCACGATGTTGTTCACCTGCAGGAGTCGGGCATCGGACAGCAACCTTGTGGAGACACTCTTTGAGGCCTTTCAAATACAACAAGCATCGATTCTGCTCACTGAACCATCTCCTAACAGGCCCCAAGAGGGCACATGCCACCTCACGACAATCACACTACCACCATCATCATCATCAAGTGCAAGTACAGCCGCGGGGCAGTACAGTGGTGTTTCACACTTCGCAGTTGTCAGGCTGAGTGGTTATTTGCTGGGAGGGAAGAGAGGTTCAAGCTGACACAATTTTATGGAGAGTAGGCTCAGACACTTGAGAAGAACTTTCTGCCTTGTGCTGCACGCACCAAGCCTGCTCAAATGACTAAAACTTTGACACATTGCGGGGGTGGAGAGGGGTGGCCACATGGCAGTCTATGAGTACCATCTTATCACACCACCATTTTGTCTCTTGATTAAAGTGTTCTGCCCAATCCACTTCGTTTGGTGCCAGGTGAGCCATGCAATCAGAAAAATGATAATTGGTTGCTTCCAGGACTCATAACAACATATTTGCATGTGTTTATTTCACACGTTACCACAAAATACGTATTGTGTAAACTTTCAGCCACGTTTACCTTTTGCATATGGCTTTCCGTTTTACGTGCACCAGCCTTTCACAACTAAAGTGAAAACATTTGATAGTAGCAATGAATGCAGTGTAGACTGCTTAAACATATGTTATGGGAGTGTGAAAGTCCACATGATAAGCAGTACTGCCTAGCAATTAAAATGTGCACAAATCACGCCACATGTGCAACCTACATTTCAAGCATGTTTATTTACCTTCACACAAATGAATGCCACTTAAAAACCTGGGTACAGCATTTATGTTGTGTCTTTCTTGGACATTATTTGCTGCTGCTTGCTTTTTCAAGATGCTGCTTGAGGACTTGTTAGTGATCGCCTGATAAACGTGCCAAAAAGCTCTTCCGCATCTGCTATACCCACAAGATGTGTTTGTTAATAACAGACAAACTTTTAGAGCTGCAAGACAGTTAATGCTTCTAAAACACCTTCAAGCATTCAGCACAGTCAACTACACTGCAAAAAAAAAAAAAGATGTTTACTAGAATAAACCAATTGCGTTTTCAGATGTGCCACACAATTACTGTTTTGAAGCACATGTTTGGTGCACAAGCTAGTAATCCATCGCTCGCTTCATCGCTCACCTTTTGGCTCATGGCAACTGCAATGTTTCTGTTCGACTGACTAAAACTGTTTTTGAGTCTGTGCACTGTCGCAGCATTCCAGCTGCATGAGTACCCCAACCTCCAATCCCACCTGCGTGCAACAGCTGCATCGAACTGGGTGCAGGCTGATTCATCACATGGCATTTCCTCACAGGCTGTTTTCTGACAGTCTGTTTAATCACATAGGTAAGTTCATCCCACAGTCGGAAAAAAAAAATAGTTTTTTTTTCTTTTTGTAAGCGAGAACATGGCTTTTGGTGAGCCACAATGAACGCGTCATCTCATTAGACTAACATTCCAATGGTTCCACTGAAATGGCATGAAGGATTAATCAATGTTTAATTATTTCTTATCAACTAATGCCTAATTAATGATAATGCAAAACTGGCTCGTCATAACTGCAAAAAAATTCCTGTAAGTCAGAATTCTGGCTTTATACAGCACTTGTTAACCTTGATAGAGTGCAGGAACATATGTTGTGCAAAATTGAGACTAAAATCATACCCCCAAAACAACTCCCTTATACCATACACACCTGTCTCGCTGAAGGAAACTCAAAATTCCTTCATACGGGCAAATGAGAATGATTTTCGGGTAACATCATGTGATTGCTGTTGGCCACTTTGATAGGTGTTTATCTGTCCTTAGTCATCAGCCCAAAGCAGAAAAAAAAAAGAGAAAAAAAAGAAGGCTGACAGCACCTAAGCAATCGTAATGAGTTGTGCTACAGAAGCAATAACGTCACTGAATGCCGCAAAGTGCTTCATCGAGTGGGTATGTTGATGTCACAGCTGTAGGGACTCTGTAAATCAGCTGTGAGCCTCTGACAGCAGCAGTCATTATCACTGGCCAATCCCACTGAGTAGTTATGCGAGATTTTTACTTCATTGTGTTGACATTGCACCGAGGCAAGCGCCACAGGGGCTCTACAAAAAGAGCTCCTCCCGGGTTTCCCCCTCTACCCCCCTTTCTGAATAAAAGAGAGTTTTAGCATAGCAGCTAACACTACGACGGCAAGTGCCGGGACCCTACTGGGCAGGCGTGCATTCCTTCTGCGAGGACGGTCGCCTATGTGCCTTGCCGAGCCCGTGCATTCGTTCCGCTGAGGGCCAACCTCCTCGCCCTCCTTGCACACGCATGCACAATCGGGTCCCGGTAACCTGCTGCCGTAGCGCTAGTGTACTCTAGCCGCAATGCTAAAACTCTCAAAAGTTTATGGCGATGATGTTGCAGTGAAATGACAACTGGTAAATTGGCCGTGAGCTTCTGACAAGAGCTGTCATTGTCACTGGCCAGTCAAATTGTGTGCATGAGTGAGAGCTGTCAGCTGTACGTGGCCATATGAGAATTGAAGCTTCTGACGAGAGCTGCCACAGTCATTGGCCAATCCACCTGAGTGGATATATTGTTATGCCTATATTCAGCCTTAAAGGAGCACTGACACGAAAATTTTATGTTACACTTTTATTGCTTTTATCGATGCTTAATGGTCTGGCCAACCTGAAACAGCACTTCAAATACTTCAGCAGGCGATAGTTAATTACATTCAACGGCCTGAAAATCGTTTGTTTCAAATTCCCGTGCTTTCATCTCGAACGGCGCATATGACAGACTCCCTGCCTGACCTCACCGCTTTGTGCGGACGTCACCGGCGCCCGCTTGAGAAGGTGTTGCGCCCGCTCGTCACTCATGAGGCTGCGCGTGTGAAGTGACGTCATGAGTTTTTGACAAGCGCTGTCGCGTCACTTTTTTTTCCTCTCCTGGAGTGATGTCACACTGATGTCCATTTGCTGAGTGCCGCTCCGCGCGCTGCTCCGTCGGCGCGATAAATGAGATCCAATTGAACTATGTTCTTCGTGTCGCAGGCTGCTCATATTTCAGCCAGGGTATTCTGTTGAGTGAAGGAAGCGAACTGTGCAATAATATTAACGCCGAAAATTGGTGTCAGTGCTCCTTATTTGCGCGATTGGTTACTTTTTAACGTTGAGCCGAATGATGTGCCAAGCAACGTCAAACTGCGTACGTTGAGTGTATTGACTGCTGACATTTTTCCAGATCGAAGGCTACAATGCATTCACCAGGTCAGCTTCTGCAATGCCATTGTGGTATAGGCGATGTGTTCTTAACTCGCATCTCAGAAAGCTTGGGTATGGTTCCCATCCAGCCACAAATTTTCCTAATTTTTTTTTTTTCAACTCAATCACGTTACTCTTACTCTCTTTGAAAAGTTGGCCATTTTAAGAGACGTTTTGCTGCTAAAGACACTGAGTTTTCTGCTCAATGGGCCACTTAATGCTTTTGCATTAAAAAAAAAAAAAGAGGCATTTTAGGCTCGAACCATGTGACCACTGTTGATTAGTTTTTCAATAGTCTCACACAATATTCTTTCGACACTCACATATGTTGCTCGAGGACACACAAGCTATCCGGAATATTCAGGAAGGAGACGCGGGGGAGTTAATTCTGTCACTTTTTAAAGGGACCCTGCAACACTTACCATTGACTATTCGGAATGTATTTTCGGGTAAAATCTATTGTCCCAGCAATCTTCTCCCGCAAGAATTATGAAAATCAGTCCACTATCACCGAAACTACGCGCGATGAGAAATCGCACATAATTGTTCCCTCTCAACTCGACCGCGGACAACGCAACGAAAGCTGTGCGCTCTCCCCCGGAGAGGGGCAGCATTCTGTTCAGCGGCCTTCGATTTATCACAGGCCGAGGAGTTTTCTCCTTTTCTCCGCAACATGGAGGGGTCTATTTCCGGTCTGGTGCTACAAAAAAGCAGGCATGGCTGCCTGCTCGCAAGCAAGCGCTCAGGCTGGTAGGGCGTTTTTGAAGCAATAAACATTTTTCGTCGAGTAGTCTCGTTGAAAGGAAAGTATTGAGTCCATCACTCAAACTCCGTGCGCACTCAAAACAAAAGAAACACCAAAAGTATGCGTACAGGTTCAGACATACAGGAGGTTAGTACACAGCGCCGACGACGGCGGATCGTCACAGGAAATGCGAGAAATAAGCCACAAAGTTTACCAGCGATAGCCAATAGAACGGCCATGACGTCGTTTAGGCTATGTGAGGGGTGCATAATGCGGAGAGTGAAGAGAGCGCGGTTTGTTTTTCCGCGTCTTTCACAGTGATTTGCGTGCTTACCGCTTCACGTGCACATGTAATGCTTGGCTCAAATATTCCTGGCAGTGTAATCTAAACATTGTGCAGGTTTACTTGCACTGCACAAAGAGTGTTGCAGGGTCCCTTTAAAGCAAGCATTAAATTAAGGCAGATCACCAGCTTTTTCTGCTATCTTCCCTGCCTTGCTTCGGTCTGTTGTAGGATCCAACTCACTTCACTCCCTTTTTATTAAGCCCGACACACAAAAAATCAAGCCACCAGGTATGCTTTGCAACGAACGCACAATGTAATACATAATCCTGATAGAGTTGTTCCTTTTTTAAACTCTATGACCTTTGACCACCAAAACCCTGTTATCAGTCGTTGATATGCAACAGTCAATTGGTTGCTTGTAGTGTTTTCTAAGTGTCTTTTAAATTTCCCTCTAAGGCTGTAATGAAAGCCTAACACATTTTAAAAAAAAATAAAAAAAAAATGCCCCGCGGAAATCTCGCTAGAGTCGGTTATAAGACTAGTTCGCTGTTCGAAGCTTTGAATGTAATTAAACCCATAATGCAATTAACAGATGCACAAGCCAATTAGTAGTAGATAAATTTTTGACCCACACTTTAACGCGACATCATGCCAATCAGAGGGAAGTCCAGGAACATCACCTAGGACAAGTTTGGTACGCTGACGAGAAGCACTCTTAACTTTCGCGTCATAAGTTCAATACGATAATCATGACACGACAGCTAGAAACGCACGCCTGCAAAAACACTACTAGGTGTGGCTCGCTGCTTCACAAATGGTCTTTAACCTCACACAACACGCACAACGCTTTCTACTTACACCCATCGTTCCGAGGTGAGCTTTCTCGGTGGTCGCTGCTCTCGGTCGGGAACCCATGCTGATAAAACGATAAAACTCTATTATGGGGAGGAGAGCGGCCTCGCCTGTTCCCGCTTGCACGACAAGGAGTTATTCTAGCGCGCAGGAGGTAACAAAAAGAGGCGCCGCGCACAGCACGTGACGGCGCACCCGACGAAGCGCTGCCCGGTCAAAGTTTGGTTTAGCCGCGCGCGCGTTCCCCTAGCTGGGCCTCAACGGGGTAGCAGTCCTGGGACGGTATTCTCGTGTTTAATCCGTTTTGTGTACGTTTCAAAAATGTCCGTTTTGAGCAGGCCCTGATTGAATAAAAGCATGTGACGCTGGTGTCGCCATGCAAGCACGGCGGAGCTATGAGCGGCGGCTTCTCGGAGCAGATGATAAGGAGCAGACGATTTTCCGTCGCCTTGTTGTTGGTTCGCTGGCCGAACAATAAACGAATAAAAGATAGTAATACGTTTAGGCGTTTAAAATGTGTTTACAAGAACAGTAGCGCAAAATTCAATCCAAAGCACACTCTACTACAACTGGAAGTTCGTCACAATAAACCGGACGAAAAACGGATCGCGTCTCGGACAGTCCGCGGACGAACCGGGACTGACCACGGCCGGGCTGGAGGAGCGGCGGGCGCGCGTGCGCGCTCGCCGCTGCTCCAGTCCGGCCGTGGACTGACAATCGACGAGACCCGCTACCGGCCAACGGTACTAGAACAAACTTTTCTACCGGCTCCATCATGGGTGCCTGTTTTCATAGGGTTTCATACTAAACTTAATGGTTGTTGTGACGCGCGGTCAACAGGTGCCTCGGAAAACTGAGGATCGCAACACGCGCGCGAGCAAGTTTTCTTCCATTCTTCCATGCAAGGCGGATGACGTAGCAACGTAACGGGTGATACTCGCTCTTTTTTTTTTTTTTTTGCCTGCTCAGAGCAGTTCCAAGCAGTCCAAAACTGCTCCCCTCATAGACATGAGCAAATAAAATACGGAGCTGCTTGGAGCTGCTCAGAGCTGCTCTAAGCAGGTATGTGGCGCAAATGGTGACCAGCTGAAGCTGGCGGTCACCAGGGACACGGGCTGCCGCTTGCGCCATGCATGTGCGATGCTCCATAGATAAAGAAAATTAAGATGACACTCTTCGAAGCAGCATCGGCCAATATGTACTGTACCTCGTCGCGGGTAGCATTATCGGCTTTTAATCCCATACCGCGACGTAGTACAAAAAAATAATGGTAATATTTGGGGAGAGGAGGGCTAGTGCTAGTCATATCGAGGAACGAGAGCTCGCGGTGGTAACCTAGCTATTAATTACTTTACTAACGCTGATTTTTGGGATTCCGACCGCCTTATTTACGGACAATTTTCATCCTCGCCCCTTCCGTGGCCTGCAATGTAATAACTGCAAAAAATTTCTGCCAAGTTTGCAATTTCAGAAAGCAGCAGAATACTGAATGGCAGTTACAATTTTCCTCGAAGTCTACGCCTTCAGAACGAGCGTTTGGATGCCTTCCTGTGCCACATTCGTTATTCTTTTGATGTTAGCAACACTGCACACTGACACACTCCTTCAGCAAAGTGTGGAGCTTTTAGCAGGAAGGACCACCACAGAGAGGAGCGCGCCGCGAGCCGACCTGCAAGAAGGTGCCATATTCGTGGACGCCGCCGTCGATGCGACCACCAACCGCGTTACCAGGGCCGTACCCAGAGGGGGGGTTTGGGGGTTCAAACCCCTCCCGAAATCTTTTCCAGGCAGCACATAAACAATACTTACTGTTGCTTTCAGCACAACTACCCCCTTCCCAAAATTTGTAACCCCCTCCGAAAAAAAATTCTGGGTACGGCCCTGCGCGTTACCATTGCTTGTGCAGATGGGCCAGCACGGGCGAGGCGGACGTTTCAGTTTGACACCACGCCTAGCACAGTGCGATGCGAGCTGGAGGCGGTACTACTGGCGGCGAACCACATCGAAGAGCGCTACCAGGTGGGGGATCGAGCACCGGGGCCGAGAATTTACCATACAGCAGAGAGGCGGTGGCAAGACTCCGTGGCACCCCAGTCATCGGATCCACAAGCCACCTCATCAAGACGATTGCGAAGAGGCTTCACACAACGAAATCCATTACCGTTCGGGTGGACTGGGTGCCGGGACACGCGGGTGGCATCGGGAACGAGGCCACCCACACGTGGGCGAGCGACGAAGCAAGTGTCCGCTCCGAGCCATTACACCCTGTTCCCCCAGCACGGAACGACCCAGACCCTGCGGACGACAAAGCCGCTGCCAAGCAAGAGAGCAGGGCGAAGCTCCGCGCCGCTACACCCCATGACCCACGACCACTGCCAGGAGGCGTTCCCAGATGGGCTCAAATTCTGCTACGCAAAATAAGAGCAGGGGCTGCTCTTACGGAGGACCTGCTCTCGCAAAGTGGCAGGCATACGTTCCCCGATGCTCACGACACCTGAGAGAACCCCTTGAGAACTCCAGGGAGACTACCATCGTGACCTGCTCCTCGTGTCACGCGCCAACAAGGCCCACAATGCAGCACATGCTGTGGGAGTGCTCGGGGCTCGTGGCGGAGAGAAGAGCCCATCTTCCGCCGTACATCAAGACCCTCCAGGGGCTGTATTCTCGAGTTTTGTCCCTTTTGAGTCCCTTTCAAAAGTGTCCCTTTTGGCGAGCCCTGATTGGCTAAAAGCAAACAACCGGAAGTGACGTAACGCAAGCGCGGCAAACCTACTGGCAATGCCCACTGCTTAACCGGAAGTACGTCACGATGAAAGGGACGCAAAAGGGACGTTTTCAAAAGGGACAGTTACGAGAATACCGCCCCAGGAGTGGGCATCGCCTCCTTTGGGCCGGGCTCACCCAAGAGAGACCGTTATGTCCCTGTGGACTTTCGCTTGTACCATGGGGATACACAAGAGAATGTAGACGCTCTCACCTTCTTTACCGCCTTCCCCATCCCTCACTAGACCTTGAGTCTCCCCTTCCGAATAAAGAATTATAATAATAATAATAATGCAAACATAAACTCTCGTCACCACCGAGAATATATCTGATAAAAGCGAGAGTTTTTTACAATCAGTAATTCTAAAAAAACCCTGCTAATAACATGCTAACACTTGCGTGGCACTGACAAAAAAGAAGGGTGATTTCATTAATTTACCACGGTCAATCGTTTGCTCTGCAAGGTCTAATTCCTTGTGTTTGGAAACTTACCCAGGGACAAATGTTCTTAACTACGTGCGCGCACAAAGGAAAACAATGCCCACAAGATAGCAGTAACTTTTTCTGCTTCAGTAACGTTTAACGTGCAGCTCCCGCTGTAGAAGGAAGTGAGAGGAAGACAGGAGAGTAGAGCGGTGCGACTCACGTCGAGCGACTCGATGCCCTGTAGCCGGAGCACAGTGGACATGCGCTTTCGCGGCAGCTGCCCCTGCATGGCCTTCTGGTGCTTGCGCGAGGTCGAGTGGGACCGGATGTCGCTCAGCTTGGCCGTGAAGGTGATCTTGCAGTTCTTGCAGAACGCTATGCAGGCATTCTCCGCCACGGGCGCCAACCACCCTGCAACAGTAAAGGGGGGGAGAACCAAAGCACAGCTCCTTAGGTATTACCAACCACCTTGTTCATCGGGGCTCTTATATCATACGATGATATGCTCCTCATTCTGCTGGATATAACACATCACTGCCCCTCACGAGAAGAGGGGCTGCGATGCAACCCACAATTAGTCAGACGTCGCTACGAGTGTTCCTAATATTCAAATGATTTGTACAACAAAGCAAGCCCTACGGCCTGGTCGGATTCCTACATTTTCTATGCATCGTGAACGCCACTATGGGAAAGACCACTACAGCGATTTTGCCTTAACGAGCAGTCTACACTAGCTTAATTGTTGTACACTTGCACTGTGCTCGTTCGTGCTGCAACACCTTGGACTTACAATGAGTGCAGGCAGTTGATGAGACGATGAATATCATCAGTGTTGTGCAGGGCAGCCAGAAAAAAAATAGAATGTGGAAGATGAGGACGGAAGATGAGAACGATGCCGACGTTCGTTAAGGGCAAAAAAGAGATACAAGGGCAAGCAGAGAAGCGTGAAACCGAACCATCAGGAAAGCAGATTTGTGCAGCCACCTTCGAGGCTGTTGATGCCAAAGTCTACACATGGCTCACAGACATATGTGCCAGGAATTATTTCTGCCGGCAGGTCGCTGCTGTGCAAGAAGGCCAAACAGCTTGCCTTCACAGCTGCAATCGATGAAACGTCTGACTTGGAAACTTCAAACGAGCTCATGGCATCACTTTCAAGGCAATAGCTGGCGACAAGGCGAACGCGCTGCATGATCTCGCCGACAATTGGAACAAGTCCAAACTGCTGAGGCTGGTGCTTATACTGTTTATATTTTATTCAATTATTTTTTCTTCGTTTTTCTTGGCAAGTTGCTGCCTCAAACAACTCTATGCTAGAAAACAGATCAAGGCATGAAAAAGTTGAAGCAATGCGCGACAGTGCCGCTCTGTTGCAATGCACCAGGAACTAAAAAAAGCTGAAGCCACTAGTGATTGAAAGGTCAGAAAAACTGTGATGTTTTAAAGGCATATGCACCTTTCCAGCAGATTACGTTACAAAAAAAAAGCCTTGATGGCAGCAGGATTGTTCCACTACTGGCTCTTCTGATCGATAACAGTGTCACACACAACAAGATCCTCGTGCTGAATCGTGTAGAAGTAATTTTCCTGCCGCTGGATTGCATGTCAGTGCTGCAACCGTTATTATAAAGTCCATCAAAACCCGCTACTGCACAACAATGCTGCAGCTAATCCTGCTAAACTTCCAGCCTCACACTGAAGCCAGGAACAGCGTTTGCCAGGCCATTTGGATGGTTACCCGTGCATGGTGGAATGTGCCTTCTGACATTTGCTGGCACAGTGCTGGCTTCATTGCAGCTGACAGCGCAGCTGATAAGTGTGCTGATGACCGTCGGTCACCCAGTCCTGCCACAGCCCTGCAGGAATCAACAAACTCGCACACTGCGTGTTGCAATGCAGCATTGGTTTTAATACTCCATGATCATGTCTTAGTGGATGACGAGGTGCTGGTTTGCTCCTACCTGACGACTGATGATATCACAAAGACCATCAAAGCAAAATGAAAGGGACGTCTTAAATATCAGGCAAGCAATGATGAATAAATGGCAGAGAAGCCAAGAGTTGTGACTACCTACAAAGAAGTTGCAGCATTTGACGTGCTGCAGGTTCATCTCTGATCATTCCCTAATTTCCCACCACATTACGCCGTGAACCTCGAAGGCATCAGCCCGGCAATGGTTGCACATTCAGTGAGGCATGCGACTGGGCACAAGAAAATTGTGGACTACTTCTAGCCACTTATTGTTCAATTAGTCGTGAATTAACATTGTTGCTCTCAGTATGCGTACCTGCTTTATTTTGCTCAGTAAAGTGCGCAACGCGTATAACAAAGACTTATCGTGGTCCCTCATTATACAGGCGTTTAACTGTACATAGGGTAAAGTGCACTTCATTCTGCAGTTAGCCAAAAAAAAGCCACGATAATGGCTATGATGATGTCATATCATGTAAGTGTAGACACTTAAAGGCAGCGGAGAGCAAGTGGTGCTGTGGATTAGGAAACAAACTCATGCAGAAAACAATATAGCTGAAAGAGAAGAGGGAGAGAGGTGGATTCGTGTTGCAACACTCTGGTTTCAGATGGTACAAGGCCAACACTTGCTGCTCAACATTTATTAAATGGCGCAGCCTCAATTTTGGCTGCCAGGGTGATGCTACGTGAACGAATATATAACAATTGAGACGAGGAGCTGGCAGCCATATCCAGTCACAAATGCTGACATGCTGTTTACTAGCATATTAAAAACAGTCTGCAGTCAGCCATGTGCGTCAACAAAACCTGTCGGCTTGATTCTGCTTGTAACAACAATCAAGAATAAGAAAAAGGGAACCACTCGTGTTAGAACAGCAACTCTGTCAATAAACATCTCGTTGTTCACTTCCCTCTTCCAATTGTTTTTTAAAGCCATCATGACCCCCTGTTTAAAGTGAAAGCACCCAGTGTATTCACGTTATCTTATCACATGAAAAAAAATTAGCCACATTGACTACAAGCATAAATGAGCTGGTGATGCAAGCCCATGTAATGCCCCAGGAAAGAACAATAAGCAACGTGCTGTTTGACAGGTTGTCGCATTTTAGCTTTGCGAATTCTTTGCTTCGTTCCATTTTAGATTGCTTTTCCTCAAATTACGTCACCGCCTTTACGTCTAGTTTGTATTGCTGTCACTGAGAAATGCTACCGCTTCTTGTAAACATAAATAGGTTTTCTTTTCACACTGGAAGCAGGGATGTCATCAAGCACGCATCTGCACTTTTTTTTTTTTTTAAGAGAACGGGGCAGGAAAACCGCAGTAGCACTTCGGGAAACTGCATGTGCTGTGCAATTTATGCTCGATGGCCGTCCTGACTCTTCTTTACACTCTTAGTATCTCTACAATCCATACACCCCCTTGCTTGCAACGTTCTTTCTTATTTCAAGTTTCCTGTAATTAGGTGCATATGTGCATCAAAGCAAATCACAATTGTGATTTGCTTTGATGCACATCAGTGATGTACAGTCGCCAGCAAAAGTTTGCGGGATGTGCGGCGCGTGGCCGAGCGGCGCAAAACTGCATTGCTGCGCCATCTGAAGCCAGCGAGCGCCGGGTCGAGGCTCAAGGAACTGGCGGGCTAGGCGCGCTTTGCGCATGCCTGTCCTTTATTTGTTACCGGGCATCTGTGTTCACTCGCTTGCCCGTGACATGCTCTTGATATTCGCGGCAGCCGCAGTGGCGCCGCGTGACCATCGCTGTCGTTGTGCTATCACTGGTGCTACAAAATACGCAGCCCGCGGCCGCAGTTTGCGCCGCGCGCAGCATTCAATAAATCTTATCTTCCAAGTGATGTAATGGTCTACGACTAAATTTATTTTACAGGAGCTAATAAAGGCTACCTGTTGGAAACTGCGACCTGGATGTGGTGCTTAGAAAAAAGTCGCGTCGCTAAATTTAATCTTGCGGCAAAGCAAAGTTTCTGGGGAAAGATATAGCTCTCAATGTAATGTAGGTCTCATGTAAACATCATACTGGAATTGGCCGCGAGGACGACCGTTAGAATTACGCCAAATCACATTTACTTGCCATAATTAGTTTTTAGGGAAGCCGTAAACGATGCGGCATTCAATACATGACAGACTAAGGAGGACGTACAGTTACAGAAAACGGCTGTAACTCTTGTTTTCTTGGAACTACCCCAAAGAAAATTTTGTGATAATTAGCCCCTGAGACGACTACAACGATAATTGTGGGTCATCTGACAGTTAATCGGTGCTTAGGGTAAAAATAAAATAAAAGTATTTCCTATTCAACCACCACTGCCTCTTGAAAGATAAGGCCGGGTTCAGACTTTCCGCAACTGTCGTAACTAACTTTAAACAATAATGTCATTTCATGTCTCAATCCACCGAACAGCGTGACATGCCGTCTTTTTACGTGCATGGATCATGATATGGCTTTTGCGTCGATAGTCTGAACATAGCCTAAGATTTATTCAACGTTGCGCGCCGCGCAAACGGCGGCCGCGGGCTGCGTATTTTGTAGCACCAGTGATAGCACAACGACGGCGATGGTCACGCGGCGCCACCGCGGCTGCCGCAAATATCGAAAGCATGTCACGGGCAAGCGAGCGATCAGAGATGCCCGGTAACAAATAAAGGACAGGCATGCGCAAAGCGCGCCTAACACGCCAGTTCCTTGAGCCTCGACCCGGCGCTTGCTGGCTGCAGATGGCGCAGCAATGCAGTTTTGCGCCGCTCCGCCACGCGCTGCACATCCCGCAAACTTTTGCTGGCGACTGTACTCACACCTCCTCAACACACATATCTGCTCGAGTGCAACTTGTTTTGGGCATTTCAATGCATGCAACTTTTGCCCGCTCTGCAGTCACGAGGTCAGTCATAGTGCCTACCATACACTTCTGTTCTCCGAAAACACCTTTCTTTCAGTTGAATGATTTCTTTTTTAATATTAGTAACGCACTATTAGAATAGGCTGAAAGCTATTTTTTTTAAACTAATGGAGCACATTCGTTTTATCAGCAGAACACTGGTACCAACAAGAAAAAATGAAATACGTCCCAACCTGAACATTCATCACTGCCTCAGCGAACGCGTTCGTTATTCTTTCTTCAGCGCTGCCACCTCCCTTGCAAGGTAGTTTATCACTAGTCAAAGCATCAATCGGGGTCTGTTCACAGGCGCGCCGTGCCCGGAAACCTCACCCAGCGCGACACACGATTTTTGTTCCCTAGCCAGCGCTCTTTGGCAAACACGGCGGATCGAATGGTCTCCAGTCACAGCTACAGTCTTCGTGCGTAACTACGGAACTCCTTGACTACTGCCTACACTTTCGTTTTGGCAAACAAACCTCTCGCCGCGTGACACACGGGTTGGAGGACTCAGCCATACAAGCGGTGTGGCCTCCGAGCTGTGATGCGCTTTATTTGGCAACGGATGCGGATACAAAAGGTCACAAGCGCATCGCGACAATAACAGGGCTCGGCTGTCACTGTAACATCTGCGAAAACACCGACGACGCCGGTTTCGAAGCGCATAAACAATCCACCACGTGTTCAGCACGGCGGCTGCCTTGCCACGCAGTGAAGGACAAGACCGGAATCCGCTATAAATGGCGGAGAAATGGGGACCAACTGGAAACAGCACTTTCGGCGTCGCGGCAGCTCGCTAAATGTAGCGGATTCTCGAGACGGGGCGCACAGGGGGCCACAAGGGCGTGCAATGGAGGAAAATGAAAGCGCGACGCGAGCTCTCTTACCTCGGAACGCTGGGCATTCTTCCCATTCCTTGCGGTATCGCTGTTTGTACTTCGGCAGCGTTTTCATTACCCATTTGTCGGCTTCGGGTCTGTCGTTCATGCTTCAAAACTGCAACTGCGCGTCGTCGTTTCACGAACAAGGGTCCCACTGCGTCTAGTCCGCACAAGAGCAGGACGGTGGATTCGTACGTAATGTGACCGTTGTTAGCGTTGTTTTGGCCGTTGAATTTCGGCAGCTGCGGTAAAGGAGAAACAAGGACTTTATTCGTCGCGATTTTGTTGTGTACACGCCGTTAGCCCTTGTTTGGTTCCACTAGTTTCGTAGAAGCGGTTTCGGATGTTCGTGGTAATAATTTTGACTGCCCAAGAAATATTTTGTTTTGCTATCATCGTCAGTTATGCAATATTTTGCGCAAATAAAAAGGGTTGGGCCGTAAAGTTAATACATTTTTATTCAAATATGATAACATTGCGCAGGCGCCGCCGCCGCTGGAGCGCTGTAGTTACCGTGGTTACCAAACTGCGCGGCTTGTACGAATGTAAATTGTGGGACGATCCGAGGCAGACTCGTTTTAAGTGCGCAAGCAAGCTTTGGTTCGTTCATTTGCGGTATTAATAGTGTCAAAAGAGGTGTTGCTTTTCTCTTTAACGCGTGTGTGGGAGACTGACTCGGTGTAGATTCCTGCTCACAAAGCGTTGTTCAATACACCTACCTCTTCGTGTGTGTGATCGCAAAGATGTCTTGTGGTTGACCCGCTTGTGTGTGCGCGCGCGGGTGTGTACGCACGCACGCAAACAAACCAACAGATTGGACTAGACTGGACCGAAAAAAAAAAAAATCCCGAGTCATCTGGGGAGGGGCGAAGCGTGCAATGTGCGCCGGTGTTTTCCTCAGCAGAATCGCTGCTAATGGGCAATGAGAGACAGAAGACGATTTTGTTTCAGCGTATGTACATTCATTATATATAATCAGCAATCGCGCAGCTAATCCCAGTCAATATGCATAATGTATTTCTTTGGTTCTTCTCCCTCGTCCTAATGCTCCTGTTGATTATGAGACTTGTGTTTCCAAGTCGCAGATCGGGCTGAGTTCAGGCCTGGTATACAGCTTTGCTGTAGAAGTCTCGTGTCTTTGAAGCACTGAGAGTTCTAGTGCGAGGCGTTGGAAAATGAGTGTCCTGGTGGGTTCTTTTAGTAGGCGTTATGTTCTAGCACGTGGCGTTGGAAAACGAATTTAGTACTGTGACTAAATGAAATGACGACAATGACAGGAGACGCCGGCAGCCCGAGCCCCTAAGGGGCTTTGCTCTGAAAAAAAAGTTCATTGTAGGTCCTTTTTGCACGAAAGGGCAGCACTCCACCGCGGTTTTGTGCCGTGTGCTGCAGCCAAAGATTTATACACACACCCCCAACAGCCCTTCAGAAGGACTTTGACACCCCCCCCAAATATTCTGCAACCACAAGCACCCCACCCAGGGATTTATGCACCCCCCCCCCCCCCCCCCCTGGAAAAATGTTGACACCCCCAAAATCCAAATTCTGGATAAACCCATGGCTGCAGTTCCTGACAGGGTTCAGCATCGTGTTACTCTTTGTCCAGGACTCCGACAGCCCGCTGAACCTGACTGACCTGGTCCTCGCTTGAAGAGAGGACGGTAGTAATTGTCCTTTCAGCATGAGGTGCTATAGCATGAGGTGCTGTTACTATAAGACCTCTATAACTGTCACAAGCAATATGTACTTTGGCGTTCTATATACCCTGTATCATGTCACACAGCCAGAAAAGCCCTCTTGGCTTGTATGTGCTTAATTTCGCAGTTTCGGTTTACGTTGTTGAAGTTCATAGCATTATAATCTGGTTTTTCTCCAGTATTACATTGGAGTAGTTGTGAATTCGCTTACATATATTTTATAATGAAGCTGTTGAGGCTGCCACGACTAGCAACTTAACGTTTATTCTGCAAGCTTCGCAAAGCATACTCAGAAAGGGGAGAAGGGAATGGATGAATGAAGAAACTTATTAACATAGGGATGGCGACTTGGCCTAAGTGAGGGTGGGTGGGGAGGGTGTTGTCAAGGAAGTCGGAGGAGAAGGGAGAAAAAAAAGACAAGGAAGAACGTGAAGTAAACGAAGAACAGAAAAACATTCGCGTGACAAACCAGGCGGTGGTGCTCTAAAGCCATCTTCCTGGCCTTCTTCGAAGTTTTGGGGTGCAAGAGTATCATTCTTTCAATGCTCAATCAGTCTTGCATGACAAACGAATGTCGTCATTTAAAAAACTGGCTACAGAACACAGACCACACACACACACACACACCCTGGTGCGCATCAATGTGATTCTGCCTGCATTTACAACTGTTCCTTATAAATTCCAAAATGCTTTCTCTGTCACATGGAGGAATTTGGTAAATTCCAAAATGTTTTCTCTGTAACATGGAGGAATTTGGACAATCTTCAGCATTACTTACGTAACCCAAATGAGCGAGGAATTACAGCCGTAAACAACTTTAAAATTTTTCGCCAATCTATGAAGTCTTAGCATGAAACCATGCTTCACTTTGAATATAATGGTCACTGTTAACCAAGGGAATGCTCTAACTGTTTGTTTCATGCTAAAACACAGTCTGTAGCATTTATGTACGCTGGGCCATGCCATTATGGATGCTCTCTTGGTGCACCGCGAGGAACAAAATGCTGACTCGTTTTGAGCATCGACCCACACCCGGAGGTCATGCTGGCTCTGTACAACTGCCCTATGCACACTGTTTTCTGGTGGACCAAGGAGCTTCCCAAAAGAATTTCGGTTTTCCGTGTCACTAACGAATACTATGAAATTTCTATGTGCCCTATACATTCCAGAGCCGCCCGTGCTTATACACTGCAAAGCGCTGTTTTATCGTTTAGCTTTAAAACCGTCGATATGTACTCAGCTGAATAACGGCAGCACACGCGTCCACTAAAAAGTATGTCCTTTCCTAATGTTTGAACCCAGAATAGTAGGACTATATTGCAGTTCCTTCCTCAGATCTCACGACAAAATTCCAAATGCAGCAAGATTTTGCTGCACAGAACATGCCTAACCGCAAGAGTATGGTCAGACACCTCTGTCTTTGCGTTATTATTTTTTTTTGCTAAATTTACAGTTCGATATGGCATTGAATAGTGAACTTTGCAGTGACTTGCTCTACCTTATCTAAGAGTGGTACCTACACCTAAAGGGGATGGCCACCCCAGAAAAGTTACTGGATAGTATACATGCCTTGAGGCAGACTTAACGGCATTTATGCACAAAGCATTGAAAACTTGACAGAATATAAAAAGTATTTCGGAACTAAGGTAAAAAGCTGGGCCAGTTGGTTCAAAAAAGGGTGTGGCTTTTCTGCGCATGTGAGAGTGAAGGAAATTTTGTATTTAGCTAGGGGAGTTTGTTTCCAATAAATCAGTTCAGTGCTGTCCGTGTCTGTATTCTTCCCTTGTGTAGCGTTCCAACCAAAGACTATTTCGGAACACCGAGGGAGAACTCATTGCAGCAGGTTCGACTTTTGGGCTGCACCGAAATGTCAAGCAGATTGGCGATGTTACAAAGCACCAGCTTTGCGTGTCCGCCCGGAATCCTGCATGATAGAAGCTACAAGAAGGACTGCGTTAGAGACTCAAAACAGAAGCGGAAATTTCAAGTGGCATGGCTTGACAAATACCGATGGCTGAATTATTCTGCTCTGCATGAGGGTTCATCCTGTCGTTTTCGTGTTATTTTTGTCGTTAACAGTGCTGTTCTTGAGCGTGATGTCAGTGTGCTCAGGGTTGGTATTTGCTGAAATTATTGCTAGTGATTTAACGGTTCTTGTAAGCATATTCATAGCCTGTCGTTTTTTGAAGATAAGACCTGCGCTACACTTAACGTAATTGCATAGATTTGATGTAGACTTCACAGAATGAGCTTGATGGGAGCCCCATCTCTCATGGTTGAACCTATCTAGTACAGCCTCCCATGCTATTCGGCGACGTTACAAACCAACCAGGCAGCATTTCTGACCTGGTACAACTCTCTAGAGGCGTATTATATTGTCGCGGGACACATAGGCGGGCAACGTCCCATACCGCCCGTTTCAGTCAGCAGACGATGAAGACGAGGAAGAAATGGCTGGGTCCCGGAGCGCGCTGTCTTTGTGGCAGCCATGTAAATACTGTAAATAGATGGTTCTTGCCCGTCGCATTGTTCGTCTCATCTGCTCTGCCGCCACGTTACATTTGGTGGAGTTTGCGGGTCATCCCCATCCTGGCCTCCGCATCACATCGTCTCGGCCTGGGTCGAAATCGTCCAGGGACCATTGGCCATGTGCAGCCCCAGCCCACTGCGACCTGCATTCGACCACGTCCCCTACCCCATGTCCCCAGCCCGTAAGCAGCCGATCAAGACTAGACGTCGCAAGCCGAGACCAGGGCAGTCGAAAATATCGCGTCCCCAGCCCTCACGTCCGACGTGGTTCGAGTTACTCAGACGGTCCGTTTCTGCTTTCACGACATCACTGCTGCGGGGCCAGGTATCATCAAGGCATCATTGTCATCTGTGGCGGCAGGCACATCTTCACTGTACATTTCCATCGCATTGCCCATCCGCATCACAATCGCCACCTTACGACCTCACTGCGACTTCGACTGGGACGGTCGCCCTCTACCGGGGGGTGATGTCACGGGACACATAGGCGGGCAATGTCTCATACTGCCTGTTTCAGTCAGCAGACAATGAAGACGAGGAAGAAGTGGCTGGGGAGCGCGCTGTCTTGTGGCAGCCATGTAAATACTGTAAATAGATCATTCACCCCCGTCGCACCGTTCGTCTCGTCTTTGTCCTGCCGTCACGTAACAATATATAGCGAATCAGAAATGGGAAATGAGGGGCTCAGTGAATTAAGACAGAATAAGGTTTGGCAGTCAAGAAAACCTCGGAAAGCAAAAGGGGGAATGTGTTAGGTCATAGAAACAGATGAAGAATTTCTTTCTGACTCAAAAAATTCATCTGTTCCTATGACCTAACACATTCCCCCCTTTGCTTCCATTGATACAACTTTGGTTAATTTGAAAGACGTACACTAGGCTTTAGTACCTCAGCTCCATTACAGCCACGAAAATTGTATTTAACAGAAAAAAACGCAAGTTCACGCTATAGTTACTTGTTATGGGCTGGAGTGACGTCGTATGGACCAGCAATGAAATAGTAATTTTTACTGCATTAACCGCACGTTAGCATGCAAGTAATGCGATAAAACGAAAATAGAAATTTATCGCTCAGTCATTCAGTCTGAGCGATGGGTTGGTTCAGCGGCCGAAAATCGCTCAAACAATATTCTGTGATGTCATACAAAAGTTGCCGGAAAGTCTAGTAGTTCGCCACTGCTTAACATGCTTTCTTTATTATCTTCATGATTTGGTCGAGGTTTGCGATATAATAGGTATCATTGTTATCGGGACGAAGCAGTGTTTCTAATCAACCAAACGTGTTTTTTCTCCCTTCATAGGCTTGCGAAGGTCGCGATTTCAAGAGCGAAATCGCTAGATTACGTGTTCACGAATCTTCGTCGCCATTCCCGCACATTCTGGCGTAAATTTGTGGCTCGGACGGAGGCGATGCTCGGACGCAGCCTCTGTGACGCAGCTGGCGCTGACGACTACGGCGACGCTATTGGCTGGTTCCCTTAAATGCTGCAGCCAATCAGCGTTCCCAGCTGGGGGGAATTGTTTCGGCGGTTCAGTTGATCGGCAGATTCGGCACTCTGCCACTGCTAGAGGTGTGCGCCGAGACGTCGGCGCGCCGCCGCCGACTGTTCTGGCCGCGCCGCCGCCGCCGACACTAACTGATCGGCGCGCCGCCGCCGCCGCCGCCGACGTATTGTTTCGGCGTGATCGGCGCGGCATTTACGTATATAGAATAAAAATGACTTTTAAAAATTAATCCAGCTTTGTTTGAGATTTCGTGTTTTGTTCAAATTTTTTTTCATGCCTCGGGCATTTTTCAATGTCACGTAGGAGAATAATGAAGCAACAGAAAACAAAAGCAACCCTGCTCTCCGCTCATCTGCGCATGCGTGTCGTCTCTAGCCAGAGCAACGTGGGATTGCCTAACTACTCTTTCGCGCGCAAAATGGCGCAACGAGAAGCAGCGGCCTCTGCTACGGTAGCCACGGCCTCGAAACGCCGGAATGACGGCTTGACGGTCGCGTGTACTGAGGTTGCGGATGGAATCGGCGACATATCTGCAACTTGTTGCGAGGAAGAAATTCCTGGCCCCGATGTGTTTAAGATGCCGATTAGAAGTTTTCGGATTGTTCCTTTGCATTCGAAGGGGAAGTCTAGTTTTGTTTGGAAACATTTTGGACGCCTAGCATACATCACGGGGGGAAAGCAGAAGACAGTTGGAACGGACTACTACTGCAAGAGCTGCTTGACCAACTCCTTAAAGAAGGAAGACTCAGAGCCTTTCGAATCGTAAGTAGCGCTCCTTTGTTTCTCTAAGTAACTGAACCGTTGGCTGGCGCCTCGTAGGAATTGTGAAATTTGTGAGACTTAATACCGTGCAGTGCGCTCCTCAGCTGTTGTGCTCGCGAGACCGGCTGCCGTTTTCGCGACCGTACATCAGAACGCCCGTCTAGAGTTCAGAGTTCACATTTAGATTTCTTGATTTAGATTTCTTAGATCTTTTTCTGACCACGCTGTTTTAGGTTGTCATGGTTGCTGTTTTTATTTCAGAGAACTTCGAGCTCGTATCGTTGACCCTGAGCACGAGACACATGACCGAGAGGCATACAGGCGCTGCCATCATGAATGAGTTTCAAAGGTGCCTCGAAGAATTCAACATGGTGGGAAAGGAAGTTTGTGCAGTCACTGACGCCGGCTCGAACATGAAGCGCGCAGCGAGTCTCGCATGCACGGAACATCACCTGTGTGTTGGGCACGGCCTACACAACTTGGTCATCAAGGACGGATTTGGAAGCGTCCCAAGACTCCACGATTTGCTGGTCAACTGCCGTGACATTGTGAAGACTGTGCATTGTTGTGGGACCCGTCCATTGTTGTGGGCGGGTCCCACGCAGTACATGCATATTTCAATACCGTTCTCACGTAGGTTTGGGGGAACTCTTTGGTGTTTCTACGCAGAAATGAAAACTTGAAAGTGAACATTTCGACAGACTTCTCAGTTCAGAATGAAATGAAAACATGCGACAGGCTTTTGAAGCTATAAAAATCAACATGCAGATGCCAGCACAGTGCCGGAGTAAGGAAAACACCTAGATACTTAAATTCACCAACAGTTTGCAACGAGTACCCGTCTATAGCGTAAAAATTTTTCGAGGCATTTCTTTTCTTCGTAAAGCACATGTGTACAGGTTTTTTTCAGGTTTAATGACATGTGCCGCTTGTGACACCACAGCTGAATGTTGTCCAAATCGCGTTGGATGTAGCGGAACGATTTTTTTAATGGCTGGCCTTTTTTTAATTTGCGGTTCTGGTTTCGGCGCCGCCGGCGCCGCCGCCGCCAACAAAAATTGGCCGTGCGCCGCCGCCGATGAATACCCGGCGCCGCGCCGCCGACGCCGCCGCCGCCGACAAAAAACGACCACCACGCCGCCGCCGGTCAAAACCGACACGGCGCACACCTCTAGCCACTGCGTATCCTTGGAGCACGACCGGCTTTATAAGTAAAGCCGGTCGTGCCTTGGAGCAACGAATGTCGATTGTCGCCATCCTCCACACTATCTTAGCTGGTCGCCATCCTCCACACTATCTTAGCTGAGTTAGTAGATGTAGCGCGTTGTTTACATGGTATGAATAACGCTGAATAACACGGAGTGTCTCTGCAGGAGGCAGCGCCGCTACGCGCAGGACCGCGGCAAGCACCTGCTTGTACGGTCGACAAAGAGCCCACTGTGCGGTGTATGCACGATATGGCACACACCACCGCAGCTAAAACTTGTCAACAGTCACCGCCCTCCAGAGCAGGACTATTGCTGAAAATCAGTTTATAAATGCGTGAGGGGGTGATAGAGCGGCGACATATTGCGCTGGTGATCGTCGCCGGCGCGGCTTCGGAAAGCAGCGACTGAATAACTCCGGCAACGATAAACCGTTTTTGCGTGACCCCCCCTCGAAGGGACCTGCTTGCCGCGACAGCGCCGCATGCGGAAACGCAAGCGGGCCGGAAGTTGTTGGTGGAAATCTTTAATTACTGTCGCGAGCGAGCATGTTGTGTTTGGGACCCCCCTATGTGACCTTCAAATGCTCGTTTCCCATATTCTAATAAAAAGACGTACCTACGCAAGCACGGCCACCGTGAGAAGCCTGGCCACCCGGCAGTGCGAGCGGGCAGACCGCCGACCCGCCCGCTCTGCAGTAGTAGGCGGAGAATGCGCGTCGAATGCTAAAGAAAGCGTGACGTACCGCCGAGCGGAACCAATGGCCACGCGTACCTCGTAACCTCAAGGCGCTCAAGGTGCGTGTCCTGTTTCTCTACGTGGTCTTGCACCGGGTCGGTGACGTCAATAGCTTCCACAGTGCTTTGGAGGCTCGATTAGAGGATGAAAGCTCCTAGGTTTGCCCTTTTTAATGAACGTTAAATCGGCTAATACTTAACGCTTTTAAAACACTTTTGCGACAGAACGTTCCTTGGGAAGTACTCCAGCGTTTGCGCACGGAAAATCCAGCCTTTGAAACCCTGTTTAGGGCCCTTTAAAGAACATCGGGGTCGCCTGGCCGTTGTCTACGAACGGCAGTTTATCGCTATACATCACGCCAATCTTCACTCCGGCCAAATTGCTCATTGTCGTAAAAAGTCTGTGTTTCTACTCGTTAACACGGCTGCCGTACACAGCGGCTGCAGTGCATAGCGAGCCTCACTTGACGTTGACTCATTTCGGCAGTCTCAGCATCGGCCTGCGTGACCACACACGGACGCGCTTCTCACCACATGCGCCCATGCCACAAGTTTATCTTTGGTACGTGAAATATCAATTTGAACCTTGAAAACTAAAAAAAAAAAAAGAATTATAGTTATGTGGCGAAAAGGGTGCTGACCGACAGCAACACGCTTGGCTTTCTGTAGGGTGTTGAACGGTGTGAAATAGGTGTTCAGTTGCAAAAGAAGAACAGCGGAGTTGGGGTCTACCTAGTTTCTTCCGGTGTTGCAAAGTTTTGCTATGTTTGCCAGGCTTTGCGATGTTCTTGCTAAGCTAGGATAAGCGCTGAGAAGTGAGGCCAAGCTTAACAGGATTTTGCAAGCCTGTTCCAGTTTGTCCCCCACACTGACTGCGGATCCAAGGGGAAAGCAAGCTAGGTCGACTCCAGCCAGTTTGCTGTTTCTCCTGCCTTGCACCACCATTGCAAGCTGCGGTAATTTTTTTTGTGTGCTTTAGAATCCCAAAAAGACTAGTACCCTCGAAATGGTATAGTGAGAGGTGCGCATGCTTGCGCCATCTGTGGTTACACTCGAACAGGCGCCAAAGCCGGCTTCACTGTTATATTACATTATCTGCGGTGGTGCACCCTTTACAGGGGGCGCGGTTCTTATTTTTCTGTCTTTTTTGCTAACGCCGCCGAACCTAGTTCAAGCTCCAACAACTTCACTTGTAATAAATTATGCCAATTTATATTGTGTGAAAAATCGTCAGGTAAAAGATATACTCCGCTTGTAGAAAATGTTCTGCCCACCCGTGTAAACCGGTGTGAAATACATCCAAAGTTGGAGGTCTCTTACACTCTTTTTCTCAGTTGGCGGTCTTTTCTTACACCCTTCTTCTTACACCCTTTTGCTTTACGACCTTTTCCTTAGTTTCCAACACCCTAATTTGTAGCTTTACATTCTTTTGGGAAAAACAGTGTTGAAATAACGGATACCCTTGAAGGGTGTTGAGAGGGCGAAGAATATTTGTTTGGTATTTAAAAAAAATTCTATGACTTATTGAACATAATAACTAAATTGCGATTAAAAAGTTTTTGCAAATCCGCATGCTGATTTGTATATATATGCTCACATTAAAATGAATATTCCGAAATTAGTGCTAAAATATCTCTTTTTTGCGACAAGCCCACGGACTATCGGATGACTTTCCTTTGCGGGCTATAAAAGCAAGAGATGTATTTCCAAGTAAGTATGTACTCGCTGTCTCCATGCATCCCGTTGATTCTTGCTCAATTCATTCGATGGTCAACTGTGACTTGAGCGTGTTGAATGTGTCTGTATGTGATGCTGCGCTCTCAGCCCATCCACACCGTCACGCGTAGCTCCGCTGCCCACACCCTTATTTTAGGGCGTTGAGCAACATTACACCCTTTTTTAGGGTGTTCACACGTACACCCTTTTTTCATCCTTACACCCTTTTCGGCCAAAAAGGTAACCACCGCCGCTTTCGACCGATGTAATTTTATAGGTGCAACTCCACCGATTCTGAAGAGGACTGCGATGTTATTTTTTTTTCAAGGCACGGAAATACCGGAGGACAGTATGACGCAGAACTTCAAGGACCTGTAATTACGATTGCTTAATTACCGGAAACACAAGTTCCGGTTTTTCCGTCACGCCACCAGAAGTAAATTACAAGCACTCCACCGCTGCTAGAATGCCTAATTAAAGCAGTCTTGAAGCACCCTGGCCTTCAATTTAATTTTCCACCTGCGCTTGCGTGCTGGAAATTTCACGCGGTGGCTTTCTTGTATCGAGCGGAGCGTAGTGCTATACCCGTAAATCAGCGCCAGTACTTTTCCGGACTGTGACGTGCCTCTTAAACCACGAAACTAAAAATTAAACCCGTTCCACTCAACGTGAAAGCTGCCGGAAGTGCAGAGCAATGATTCGCCATAATGGGCTGTAGCGCCGTTATCCACTCGCTGCTACCTCCCAATGAAAATATAATTTCCCGCCTTCGCAGTGCTTGCGCGCCCCCTGCCTGAAACTGCGCCAGCGGGAGCTCGGTTCTTTTTGACCTTGCTTTTCCTCCCGAACGTGCCGGCGTTGCAGCACCACTTATTTTCGCTTACTATCGTAAGAACCAACCCAACGAGCGTTCCTAACTAAATGAACGCGGACGCTGCCGGTTAATTACGTATATTTCGCCTCAAATGTTCCTATAGTTTTCTTTGCGCTAAACAACGGGGAGATGTAGGACAAGCGTCAGTGGTTCACGAGTATAGAACGCTTATGACTATATAAACCGATTGGCTTTCGAAGCATCAGGGTTACGCCGCGACGGCAGCGGCTACGACGGAACGCCCTGTTGCTCTACTTGGGTCCAGCGAGTGATCTACGACGACAAGGCGAGCGCCTAAAGTGCTCTGCACTTAATAGGCTTGATTGTTGGAAGGTTGCCGGCCAGTTTAGTATGGCTATGCTTCTCCGCGTCTTTATATTGAAGTTTACAGGTTCGCCAGATCGGTAACGACTATGTAGGGCTCGGCAGAAAATTGAACTGCTGCCGCTTTTTGTTAGGGGTACTGAGTTCGAGGAAGCAGATGACATAAGGGGATGTAGTTAGATTTCGCCTCTCCATCTTCCTGGTGAATGATGAAGACGAAATAATGAGGTTCTTTTGATGCTCGAGCCGAGAGGAGAATCTCGACTCGCTACGATGACCGACGTCCGATGCTTGAAGCAGGTGAGGGATGAAAAGTGCTTTCTTGCTGGATATTAGGTTTATTTACACTATTTATATTACTTCAAGTATTTACATCAGGACAGAATGACGGTTACTTTGTCAATCTGCCCGCAGCATCCTGTTCGGCCACGATCTATACTGAACTAGATCCCCTCGCCCGACCGACCCCGGACCAAAACCCGGCACTCTGGTTTTGATTCCAAAAACCACGATTCCGAAGGGGGGCGTTCAAGAAAGAACGAAAACCCTTTTCAGCATGATTCATATGGACCAGGGATTGGCCTCAAGAACCAACGAATCCTTAACATGTCCCCACCTGCGGTCACATGACCCAACACTCTCTCTAATGAACTCATGGTGCGTTTTCCACGCACGTTATTGCAACCGACAAGCAAATACAAGACATCTGCCACCTAAAGTCACTGACCGCGCGGAGTGGTCGAACCATTACGTTAAGCGGGCGGCACCTGCACAAAGTCAAAGCCGGACGCTTAGAGCGGTCTTCGCGCGGCTAACATCCTACAGTGTCCTCGCCTTGTCTGTCCCCTCGCGCGCTGGCACTACTGGCACCATGCGGGAGCCCTGGGCTAATTTCTTCCCCAGACTAAGGGACGCCGCTGCCCGCCGCCAGACTAGCGGGAAGAGCACCTTCAAACCCAGGCGAGTATTCCCGAGGCGAATGACCCATGAACGAACAGCACCTACGCCGGCTTCGTAAAATCCTCAAAGACCACGCCGCGCGAGTAGGCATCCTTTCGCTTTCCGTCCTGTCAACCTGGACGAACGACCGACTCGACGAGAAAGGGTCGCGTCGACTGGCGGGTTCAGCTACCTCGACCCTTCCTGCATTTATATGAGCCCCGTCCAAAGAATCGAGGGGAGGGGAGCAGAGGGGTTCCCGAAAAAAGAGCTACCGTATTTTCACGATTCTACGCACCTTCTTTTGCTAAAAGGTAGCCTTAATATTAGTGTGCGCGTTACAATCATACTCAAAACCAAAATAGGCTTTAAAGCGGCCAGCAGCATTGCCATGCGGAACCGACATGAAGTCCCCCCAAAATTCAACTCAATCCAATAAAAACAATCCGTCAACACCACGTGAGTGAATTTCGGCACACTAATTCCTCAAAGGCATTCCTCATACCTTGGTCAGCTGTTGTGCAATTTTTTGTGCTACTGCAATTAGCCCGTAACGCCTAGGAATATGAAGATCAAGGCACTTGAAATCGCAAACATTTTCAATGTTCCCCGCTATAACTTTATTTCCAACAGCAGCTGGATAAGCAATGTTATGAAGCACAATCATTTTTGGCTTCCACAGCTGCATACGTTAAATAACATCTCCCTCTACCAGGAACGTGGTGTCATTTCTTTTTGATCTGCGCAGTACCGTCGTCAAATTATTTTTTTTTTAAATTTTCCTTCGCGAACTTAACCGCGCGTTACGATTGACGTTAGAACCGCGCAAATACGGTATTCTGCTCCCCGCGGCCCGCCGACTCGGCCAGACAAACGAGCCAACCCACTCCCTGCATCTGAGTGGATTGGACTCGTCGAGACATCTCTCCGACCCAACCCGTCCGCGAGTCCAAAAAACCTGTTTATTTCGACTCAACGCGCCCTCTTCGGGTCAATGTAAACGGGGCTAATCGACGTGCGCGCGGTCCGAGAGGGAACCATGCGCCAGAACTGTTTTCACTGCTGTGCACCCATCCGCCGTTTTCTGAGACCGCACGGTCGAGCTGACCGCGTACCAACACAACAGAGATACCCGCTCTAAGCACCCCCGTATTTTGCCACACAAAAAAAAGGAACACAAAGCATGCACTCAGCGGCCTCCAGCTTCGCGTCCTTGCGATTGCATGAAAGGAATGCAGCATGACAGCTACAAGCGGAGGCAACGCCGATACAGGAGCTCCCGGCGGCTTTCATTAATTAAATGAGGAACCCGAACTATAACAGATGTCTAGTTGCAATCTTTCTCAATTCTGGTCGTGAATTTTCCGGAGCACTTTTCACTGTTTTCTGCACGTGTCACGAGAGAGAGAGAGAGAGAGCATAATTTTAATGAAGACCAGCGATGTTAGCCGAGCTGTCCGGCTGGCTTGCTACGCTAGATGAGAGAAGAAAAACAAAAAGAAAAAAAGAGAAAAGAAAAGTGAAAATGAAAAGATGTCATTTGATGCGCCCAAAATTTTCAATCACAGAACTCTGTCCAGTTGTGTGCTCCGAAGAAACTCCAAGAGAGCTTTGATTACACGTGCAGCCTGACTAGAACCCGACCAAGGACCCAAAACAGCCCTCAGTTCAAGTCCCGCACCAAGCTGCATGCACAAAGATAATATGAGTTTCTGTTTTTGCACGCGGTGTACTTTGGACACACGCATATGACATGATGAATGTCTTCTCGTGAGTCACATCTGGAGCAAAGATGTGAAGATGCCTGCTGGATTTTATTCGTGTAATGTCCCGTGTAGGCCACATTCAAGCGCAGCCTATGCAGAATGGCTTCCTCGCGCTTGCTAAGTCCAGGTGGCATTCTGAAGGTGCACTTTGGATCAATCCCATGAAGAGGTGCGTATTGCTGCCTTGCATCAGTCCAGATAGACATCTGCGCTTTCCATGCGGTTGATGAGGCGAGTATTGCCGCGTTCTTTCTGGTAAATGGGATCAGAAGAGCTTGAGTGCAGAGAGTGTGGGCAGATAAGGCGGCTTTGTCAGCTGCGTCGTTGCCGGCAACTCCGCAGTGGGCAGGAAGCCACTGCAGACCTACGCTATGTCCCCTTTGCATGGCTTGTGAGTGCAAAAGATTGATTTCCCAAGCCAGCTGTTCTTTTGGAAGCGACTTTAAGCTCTCGAGTGCTGACCTGGAGTCTGTAAATGCAGCCCATTGATTGGCCGGCTGCTTTAGAATATACTGAAAAGCAGCGCGCAGTCCAGCCAGCTCAGTAACTGTCGTCGAGGACTTGTGGCTAAGTAGGGCGCAGCTGGTAGTCAGCGACAAAGGAATCGAGATCCCTATCGCCGACGATGTAGCCGTCACTGAGCCAACAGTGTACACATGAGTGTGGTCTCTGTATTTGTTGTTGATATGCTCCAAGGCAAAGAACTTTAGAGTCGGGGCTGAGTATATCGCCTTCCGCTTAAATCCAGGTACCGTGGTGACAATTTTCATTGGAGGGAATATCCACGGAGGCACGACTCTCAGTGCACTGTGAATGTGGCTGTATCTGGAAGAAGTTCAAAGCATAATTTGCCACTGAATGAAGTCCACGGATGGTGCTTATCCTGGCTTTGTCTTCGACAGCCAAGTTGTAAAATCTGCAATACATCGGTGTCCGTAGCCAGGCATAGAAACGGAAATTTGACACCTAATAACATTACAGTCATTCTCACCATTAACTTTTTCATTCTCGAGACAAGAGATTGTCCGTACCACTGATCTCCACTAGAGTTGCTGGATGGCGCTTCGAGCTCTCCGGCGCACGGCCGCCGGAAGTTCGAGCGCTCGTCCCGGAAGTCGGGCCGTTCCAGCATAGCGCATGCTACACATGGGCTGGTTTCGCACGCATTCCGCTAAAAATTCCTGCTTGTTGCGCCGTCAACTGCACAAGCAAACCAGAGTAGTCGTCTGGGAAGACGTTCCACTTGGAAGTATTACAATATTCTGTACGACGTGCGTGATACGCAGCGAAACGCAAATGTCATATCAGTGTCGTTTTTAAGCTGCGGCTAGCTCTTGTTAGGCAGATTCCCTCGCTCTAAGCCGGATTTATACCGGCGTTGGGTGGCGAACTTATACCCTAGTTACACGGCGAAAGTAACCGCAGTGAAGTTTAACCGCGGTTATCGCAAACTGCGGTTTTGGCTGTTACACGCGAAATTGCAAGTTTGGTGACCGCGGTCACTTGATTGTGAGCGTAACAAAAATAAATTACCACACAAATAAATTCACGATAAAAAAACATTAAGAGAACCTGTGTAGACAAAAAAAAAGTATCGTTAAAGCAGTCGCTTCTGAACCGAACGCAACGCACTCGCGCGCGGCGAGGAGAGGGGCTTCCCCAACAGCTCGCAACCGGCTTGGTTTGCTTAGGTCTGCTCGGGGTTGGGAACTTTCCGCTTAGCATCGCGGTAGATATTTGACCGCCGCTACCTTTACAACTGCGAATTACAATCCACATAGCACAGTTTTTCACCGCACTAGCATCCATTTTCTCGCAAGTGGAAGTTCTTTTCCGCGATCAGATCGATTTCGAAGGGCGGCGATAAGCTGTTGCTGCCGTGGTCTGGGCCGGTTGGGAATGCGCGCCGGCGTGTTTGCAGGCACGGCCGACGCGCGCGCCGATCGTTTCCGAGTGCTGAAAACGCTTCAGGATTGCCTGCTATATCCAGTTTTGGCGAACGACGCGCGGAATTTACAAATTTAGCACGGCTTTTGTCGTAGTTGATCGGGCGGATCGGGAAACGAGCCGCTGCTGACGGGCAGTCGCGCTGATTGCGAGAGCGGTGAAAAGAACGCAAGCGCGTCTTGGGGACAGCTTTTGGGCGCCCGCTATTTGAGAATCTTCGTCTCTTCCGAACGCCAGGTGATTTTTTTTTTTCGCTTCCGCTGATGCGCCGCCACTTGCGTCCGAACTGACTTGTGAGATTTTGAGCACTGCGGCTGCGGAAACTGCGATTAGCGTGACCAAACTGAGGTGGCCAAGCTGAGTTTGCGTTAACCATGGTTAGCGACGTAACCGCAGTTTCGTCTGTCGTGTAACGTAGCAAACTGCGGTTTTGTCGAACCGCGGTTCGCTTAACCGTGGTTAACTGTGCCCGTGTAACTGAGAAGGGACAAATGGGCTCCACCCCCAGGCAGCAGGCTCTGCAGTGACCACTTTACTGACAACTGTTTTGACAGAACGGGAGCACAAACTAGGTTACAGCCTGACGTCGTGCCCACGTTGTTTTTTTTCTAGCATAAATCCCTAGCATAAATTTCTAGCATAAATCCCGTTAGAGCTGCGTCGTCTCCTCTCAAACCAAGACCCAAGTTACATTTTCGTTCTCCTTCGCAATTAAATTCTGCTTCATATTAACGTCGAATGTTTCGGTATAGCATAAGATGCGATCTGAACGCGATCTGTATAGCCAAAATGCAATAAAGTAAGAACAAAATGCCAAAATGCGCCAATGGGGACGATTATCAGCGCTTGAGAAGCGTAGCAGACGCCCGACTTCCGGGACGAGCCGTTGAACTTCCGGTGGCCGTGCGCGCGCCCGGCCGCGACAGCGGCGAAGCGCCATCCAGCAACTAAGTGGAGATCAGTGGTCCGTACAGACCCTCTGCTAGGGTAAGAATTCATCTCCAAATACTTATTGACAGCACTGCACTCCTGAGTCGTTTATAGCGCAGTTGTATCTTCGTTGCGCAATACTGCCAAATGTGACTGAACGCTAATGATCGTTTTCGAGTACAATACAGTGCTTTAAAGAGAATAGCTCCAAAAAGGTTCATTCGGATCTTGTAGGCTAAAGAGCTGTACCCTGCTTGTACGCGAAGGGTTCATGCCTGCTTTTCCAGACTTCTCCACGCCGTTCTTTACACTCATTTTATTGTTGAAATGAGCGAACACAACGGTGTCACTCAACCTTATGCTCTGACGACTTTCTTTAGCTTTTATCAAGTAAGCCTTTACGCTCGCAGCTCGTTTATACCTCGCAGCTCGTAAGTAAGCCTTCACGCTCGCTCGTTTATACCGCGGGAAAAAAATATATCAATAGTGCAAAAAAGAAAATATCGTGTTTTACACTTTTGTGAAGTTTCTGTCGCCTCTGGCAGCGTTATCGCAACGACCAACCAACTGCTCGTCCTGTTGTTGTAAATAAGGTAAAAAGAAGTTTTGTAGCAGCGCAAAAAAAAAAAAAAGAACAATACTGAAAACCACAAAACGCAAAGAAGAATCACTTAGCATCGCTGATAAGAAACTTGCAGATGAGAGTCGATAGTTAATCAGTTTAAATAGTTCAGAAGAAGGCGACGAGTGAGTTTGAGCGAACAAAGTGGCCGTAGTCGATCGAAATCTGTTCTCACAAATAGATAGCATCTTTAGAGAAGTTACTTTCCAAAACTGGGCCTTCTTTCGTTTTCTCTGACGAGCATAACGAGGTGCTATTGAGATGTCCTGTCACGGACGCCAGTTATGATGACTTCAGGGTTCAATTGTTGATGCACAACGAGGCTCGCGCGGGACTGTAAGAAAGTGCCGCACTAAATACCGCTGTTTGTTTTTCTCCTTTTCATTCGCGTCTGGCGTGCCTGTCAACGTTTCAGTTTTCTCCCTTGTTGACCCATTTGACCCATGTTCTTAGCATAATACAATGCTCCTACGTTTCACCATCGTGCCGTGGACTCTGTCGTCATTACCTCGTGTACGCGTCTCGTCGGTTAACAACAGAACCCTAACATCATTACACACGCAGTGTTTTGTGAATTTTCTTCGCTCGAGATTTCGAATCCTGCCATCTAGCTATATCCACTGGATGACTACGCTCATATTTTCGCTTGTGCTGAAAAGCGACGCCCATCTAGCCCAGCCCAGCCGTCTCTCCCTGGATGCGGAGACTGAGTACGGGGAAACTGAGTAAGAAAAACACGTCTGTTCGATGTACGATCCCCACAGCCGGAAGCCGCTACTGCCGTTCAGGTCTGCCCACACAAAACTAGCGAAACGAGCCATTGCCAGCAGCAGTCTCAACAGTGCTTTCCATAAAACATGGGAGCACCTTATGGAAATCAGTTTCCATTTGAAAGTGCGTCCCCTTAGGTCGGCTGGTTACCCCGCAAACGTGATCGTAGCGGTGGCTTCGGGCAAGGCGGCCAAGATAACCAGATGACCCGCCAACCTAACAAGGTGGTGGTTGTTTCCTATACTTGCACGGCATTTCACATAACATTAAAAAGATTGGTGGAAGGGTCGGCGTCAAAGTTGTGATGTCTGCACCAAAAAAAAAAAAAAAGTGTCACGGCTACGCACTGATACGTGCACGGATCCAAAAGAAAAAAAAGTGTGGGGTTAATCACCAAAATCAGTACGTTGACTGCACTGCGGGAGTAGTGTGGACGGTCCCATTGTCGTGTCATAGGGCTTAAATTGGGAAAACAGGGCGGTGCCTTAATCAACGCCTCCGTGAACATGCCAATCGAGCGGAAAAAGGCACAGATGGGTACCTAGTTAGTCATTGCCAGAATTGCAAGTGTTCGCCTCTGTTTAAGGAAGCTGCGGTTGTGTTTCACGACCATGATCAGCGGACACGGGAGATTGTAGAGGCAACTGCGACGCATCGTGGGGGCGAAGATTGCGTTAGCATGACCTGCGTACTTTTGACAGCGAAAGAGCTGGCCTTCCTGGGTGCGCGCATGACATTAAGGATGAGCAGCGTGTGCGCACCTGTATACTGCGCACATACTCTGTTTTAGTACACTGCGCACATACTGTATTAGTTTTCTTTGGTTTTTGTTAGCACTATTGCATTTACATATGTCGTTCTGTAAATAAATTTTCAGTTGTAAGTTAGCGCTTGTCTTTGTCCCGTTCGTCCCCTGTCTGAATTCTTGCGCTTGAAATTCGTACCAGAAAAAAAAAACACTGTTAAGATAGCTTCAATCAGTGAGCAGCTTCCAAAAAATGAAATTCACTGGCACGCAGTAGAACCGATGTCTCACTGACGCACTGGTCCCCTGTCCTTTTGTCATGAAAGGCTTCTAAAGCACCCTGGCCATTGTGTTTTCACTTCTGTATAAAATGTAATCTTCTCTAAGAAAGGTCTGCATTTGGACTGAAAAGGACTGAATGGCCTGCGCTGATCACAATGCGCTGTAAATGCACGCCCATTTTTTTTGTCTAGTGGCGAATCGTGCTCGCGTGACCTATCATTTACACATCTGCCCGTCTGGCCAATATAGGCCTGGCCAGCCTGGCCAATATTGGTCATCGGTGATGGGGTGATATAGATGCTTTTGTAAAAATCTGCTAATATGTGACTGCCAGGATCCCCGCTCGCTAACAATACACTGAAAAGGCACCAAGTTCTTATGGGTTTTTGCCTTGAAACAAACTAAAAACTAACACCTTCCCGCACACAATTAGGCTACACGAGCTATCCCTCACAGTTTTGAGCAGGATGCAAGTACTGTTAAGTAGGTGCTCTCAGACGTTGTGTCATGAAGTGCAGGAAAAACGAGCACCTACCACCCCTTCCACACACTCCGACCCCCAGAGCAGTGGGAAACATCGCTGATCAGCCCCTGCTTCTCGTGTCAGCCCCTGCTCACCGGGAGAATGGTTGATTTTAAGATGGCTCATGGATTTCTGCGACGAAGGAACCGCTTTTACAGGAACATCCCCAAGGCTCTTAATAAAAGAAGGGCATGTTGGTTCGGGCGTGTTCGGGTTCATAGTCACACAGAAAACATAGCGCAGTAACGGCAGAGGAGAAAACGAGGACGGGACAAGCGCTAACTTTCAACAAATGCTTTATTGCATGACCAGAGCAAAAAATTCTTCCGGCTCGCAAGAGAAGAAAAGAAACGAATAACATCAACAAGAAAAACAAAAACCGAATGCCAAAAACCACCAGGAACCACCTACTCCAAGACATCAAGCTCTAGCTTTGATAAAGCCACAGGTGGTGTACTGACATTGATCACCGGAGCTTGCTATCTCAACCACTTCCACAGTTTGTCTGGTCAGCCCAGAGCGGTAATAATACAAAACAATCGTCTATTCGTAGAGAGGGCAAGGCGTATTTGCCAATCGACCTGTTTTACTAGGGCCAGCCAGCTGGCCGTCAGTGGCAATGATGATATCTTTATTGTATGCTATTTTAAACGACCGTTCAAACACCTGCCGATTTGGCCAATATAGTGCTGCCACACGAGAGTAAAAGTTTGTAAACTACGCCAGTATAGAAAGGTACCTCGGTGTGTAATAGTGCAGACTGATTTCGCGTACGCGTTGCAATGGGTATCTTGATTTGCAGAAACCTCTAAGCTGGTTTGGCGCCGCGAAAAAAGCATTGGCCCGAGAACGTTGCCCAAATTTATTAAGGTTGTGCAAAATTCTATGCCAGTAGAAAATAACATCTACCTTATCTTTGTCTTTTCTTTGTCTTTCTTCTCGTTTTCCGCTCTCAGCTCGTCCCTCAAGCGAGACTCATCATCTCTGCTGCGAACCACGCCTTCAGCACTGCAAAAAATTGCACGCTGAGGAAAGCTCGCCGCCTCCAAGCGGAACACTTGCTCCTGGACACTTTTACCTAGAGCGCGGATGAAATTGGAATCTGGTACGGGCCAAAAGTGTGTCGTGGACTTCTTGAAACAAAAACGTAAAGTTGCCCGAATGATTGAAGCTGAATGATTGTGCCGCCGGTATTGGGTTTTCAAAAACAAGTAACAAGAAAAGCCTAACCACTTCTTCCGTTGACCTAAAAAATTGGTGTTATTCTCTGCAACACGAAGGCTTGCAGTCCCGCGTCGAGGGTGCCACTGATGAGTTCGCTGGGGTCGATTTATCGTCAGCCACCAGATAGAGTGTCACGCACTCTGTGCGCGGCCGCAATGCGGAACTGCATCCTTTAAATCCGGTAGACTTCAATTTCGTTTCGTACATGTGTTGGTGTGCCGGGCATGCTTTCGCGGTGCCTCTCGTCTTTCGAGCGCGGCGTACTTTAACCCGTCCGCGAGAGCCAGTGCTGTCCGGCACTGTTACACGTCATGGTTTTAGTCCAGCATTTATAAGTATGCGTCTTCCCGTCTTTATATGGAAGATTTTAAATTTATCGGATTGCTGACGATATTCCTGTGGCAGTCTCAGCAGAAATTATGACAACTGCTTTTGTGAAAACAAACGGTTTGGAAGGGCACTGGAGTAAGAATTTGGAGCACGCGTAGGACGTAAGGTGATCATATGTGTTGTAATTGTGTGATTTTATTTTAATACTTTAAAACTCTATTTTGCGTGTGTAACGGTGTTATCTGCGAATATTGTACACGTATGTGTTGACTAAAGAAGTTTAAAGCACAATTTTCTGCCCATCCATAAGGCCTACTTTGACAGCCAAATTGCTGCAGGACCAATTTGGGAAGTAGTTGCGCCCGTTTGGAAAATCCAGCAGGATATAGTCTTATTGTCACTGTCGAGGTTATCTTTATCATTGTAGATGTAAGGAATATTTCTGGCAGATTTTCCTTGCTAAAGAACAGCGTCATCTCTAAATCATACTAAAATTAGTCCACTGATGAGCGTTTTTAATGGAGCGTTGTCTCAGGTGTCTAAAAACCTCAAGTGTAACAGGGCGGCTAGGATTGTTTCAAAAACAAAATTCTGCCTTGATGTAATTGCTCCAAAAAGTTTATTTCAACCTTGTCACAGAGGTTAAGAGTTCTAGATCGCTTTTGGCGAAGTTTACTAGTCAGGTTTCCTGACTATATTCATTGGGCAAACCCAGGGATGCTGCCTAACGTATGCTGTGACTGTTGGCGTTGAGATAAATTGAACCGCTTTGATCCACAAGGTCTTCATCTCGCAAGTAAAATTACCACCACTGGGAGAATAAGAGAATATATCGTGTTGCACACTACAGTTACATTGCCCTAACCTCTGCTCTATTTGACGGCGACCAGCCAACTGCCGTTCCCGCAGTTGTAAATAGGTAATAAAATTTTGGTGAAAAAAAAAAAAAAAATGAGGGAAGCTTACACTGACGCGTAAGTCTTGAAGGTAGCGAAGCTGTAGGCAGCCTTCATGGTCATCACGACGATTGCAGCCGATTTGCTTGTTCGCTGCTTCTACGACCTTTGTGTCATCTTTGTAGGTATAAGTCTTGGCTTCCTTCATTTTTAAAAAAAATTATAATCATTGGTAATTGAACATGTGTGCATTAGCACGATTCACCACTCACGGTTGAACCTAGCTTCGGCTCCCGTTAATGACGAACGCTCCCGCCGCTGACGAGCGGTATCGGCTGGACGTTGCCGGTACCGCTCACCCGGTTGCATCAAACGGATTTGGTGTTTTGGGCTTGCCGACGTCTCTTGGCAGCATTCCCTGTGGCCACGTGGTCTGTGTCGGCTCTCTGGACTCGTTTCCGTTCTCGATCCCCAGGGCGACGAGCCTCGAGGCGAGCGGACACCACATTGGACACGCGGACAACCCGTGGGCGACCCATCTCTTCGCCTGAGCCGGCGCACTACTAAGACGAATGCGAACGACGAACGCAAAGCCGTACATCGCAAGCGGAGCCATCTAGTGACGTGAGCAGTGTGACTGTTATAGGGAAAGTATTGTCACGATCACGCTGAAGTTTTTTATAGGGGGGCAAGCTTGGCCAATCTCTCTAAGTGGGTGTTTTTGGTGTAACAAACGTGCGCCGGAGTTTTAACTGCCGGGCGGTCGCCGCGAGGCCCGAGCTCACGTGCGCTTGCTCGGCGATTTCTTGGTATTGTTAACTGCTGACACGAAAAATTACGACTTGCTAAAGAGCTTCACTCTTAAAATATTGCTGCAAAATAAGAAACCGGAAAGAGGCAGGACGTTTTGATCGCTGATTATATACGTGTACATGACCTGCGGTAGTGTAATAATTTGAGTTTTTTTGCTGAAGGTGTGTATCTCAGCGAACAAGGACTCTGTTAAGTTGTTTCGCTGGTAAGATGGAACTTGTTAGATTCCTAAATTGTTTCGAAGCCGTTTGAGAATCGTTGTTTTGTGTGAGAACAATCAAGCAAAAAACCTGACAGCAAATTCTTGCGCGGAACATTTCCGCTAACCATGTCGTTTCCTAAGCATGTGATAAAAAGTATCATAATATTAACATTGTGTCACAATAGTCGCAACTTTAAACACCCCTCCCAAGGAAATTACTCTACACGGATAGTGCTTGAAAATTGGCCTGGTGCAAACGATGACATTGCAGTTTTATCTTATGCAAACAAGTCAGATGTGCTTGGTTTTCCGCTTTCATTTAATATTTCCAAAGCCTTGACTCGTTGGGCAAACAATATCACTTACCTCTACAAGTTCGTGGACAGTAAGTTGAAATGGAACGTCAGAACAGTTGTCTATATTAAGGTCTCTCAAGGAGAGCTCTCGTACGTGCGTGTCGCATTGTCGTGGCTTAATATGTTACGCGTCTACGCACTTGATTGGGTCGTTGATTACGACGAAAATGGACTGGTTCCGCATCTAGAACGGATGTTCCAATTTCGTGGCCTCTACCATTCCTGCGACGAATACGTACAGTTGGGTGCCGAGGGAAGCACTAAGGAATCGTTCTCGACCGTGAGACGACCGCTGTTTTTTTCTCGTGAATGTCACTCTGCGGAAATAAGTGGCCGGACGATGTGGTCACAAGAGTTTAGAAACCGGAAAATCATGTTTGCGTGCTTACCTCAGATTTCTGTAATTACCGCATTAACAACCTGCCATGAGAAGCAATTTCGCATTGTGTTAGACAGTCTTAGGGTGCTCAATGCTACACCACAATTGAACAATTACAGCAGGCACAGAGCATCTGTTGACGATATGCTTCGAGGTAAAGCAGACATTCTTTTAACGCTTTTTACAATGAACGCAGTTGATTCTGACTACCTTCTGTTCCCGAACGTCTTCGAGTTCAGGCACGAAACTTTCTACGCATGGAGAGCGAAGGAGGAGAGCACCGTGTCTTTTTTCGCTCTGATATCCAGCTCAAAAGCTGCTTGCATGCTCCTGCTACTCACGGCTAGCGCAGCGTGGCTAACGATGGCGTTTGTGCGTTTTCTGCAGCTTGAGCAGAATTCTTTGTCCCAAGTGCTGGTGGATTCCCTTGTGTCTATTGTTGGGACGTTCTTCTCGGTATCGGAAGAAACTTGGGACACGAATGGAAGACCTTTCAGTCGTCGTTATATTTTCAGCCATAAGCTAGTTTTCGGCGTCTGGGTCTTGGGAATTTTTCCTTTTTCAGTGTACTTCCGCAGTGAGTTGACGTCTCGGCTAACAGCCAGACTTCCACCGAATAACGTTGATACTCTTGACAAACTCCACTCAGAATTAGACAAGCAAAGAATTCTCCCATGCCTCGTCAAAGGATCGTCATTCTACTGGCGCATTCATGAAAAAAATCGAACGAATGACTCCACATTGTATGCCAAGCTTCGGGAAGCCTACCAAAGAAATGATGGCGGCGTCGAGCTTACGTTCAAATACGTTAACAGCTGCTTCCTCTGCGCTAAGAGGCCCGGTTTTGTGTGCTTTACGAGTGCGGAGAAAGATTTCCCAATAAGCAACCTCAGTACGCACATTGTGGAATCTCGCGAACGGTTGAATTTGGCGCTGCTGTCCACCCCTGCGAGAAAAGATTTCCCTCAGGCGAGAGCCTACGGTAACCTGCTGCTGAGAATCTTCGAGACTGGACTTAACTACTATGGTTTCAATCGCACACGTGAGTGCGGTGATAAAACGGGCGCTGGAGAAGGCTGCGGATTCAAAGCCGTTCTCGCCGAAGAACAAGCATCCCAGATCTCAGAACTCGCAGAATTTTTCACGTGGTTTTCAGGTTTGCTTGGGCTCTCTACGGTGCTACTGGGAGCTGAAGTTTTCACAAGTTTCATGTTGGGGCAAAGGAAGCCTCACGCTAGGCAAAACGCCACTGAGTTGTTTGCTAGACGAAAAAAAAAAGATAACGACACGTGTCCCTTTAAATCAAAGCGACGCACTTCTAGGCACTGTTATTAAATTTGTTTGCGCCTTTTCAATCCTTACATTATCGTGGTCCTTATTGCTGCACTGCATAGTTTTCAGTTACTCTATTTTGTATCTACCGAACGTTTTTGATTTGAACTGAAGTTACCTGTGGGGGGGGGGGGGGGTAAAATGTAAATTTTGAATATTTTGGGGGCTTCAGTTGTAAATATTTTAAATGTTTTCTTTACGCAATGGGGCCTACGACGAGAGATTTTTGCACCGAATTCTGCAATAAGCAGACTTGAAGCTGCCATTTTAGCAGGAATGTGGGTTTGAAATCGTACCGGCCGTTCCTGAAGGTAGGGACGCATTTTATGACACCTTGGAATAATACAGTGTATTTTCATCGCACAATGGTTCCGACAAAGCTAAGAAAATACCGTCCGCTGACTCACTGCGACAATGAACAATACGGGATCTGGCAGCTCGTGACCTCATGCCAGTACTCCCGTTACAGGTCGAAAAAACCAACAGAAATTCTTGCAACAACGCGGAGACCATAGCACCTAAAAATGCCGCCCTCCCATACGACATATGGTGAAATTCAGGAGAAGATGGATCACTCTTATTCAAAGAATCTTTCAGCAAGAATCGATTCGTTGAAAAATGGGGCAGTTATTTATCTATACCCAAGTCCTCATTTTAATTTAGTGAAACGTTGTGTACAAAAAAATATGTGCTGGAGAACGTTTTTGGTGCATGGCCCAATGGCAACCATATAAAGAAAGGTCTGGTTTCCCTTAGGACAACTGGGAAAATCTGAGCTACGCTTGGATGGTTCTGACCCAGGAAGAGCAGAACGAGAGAAAGGTTTGGGGCATGTTCCTTAAGAAGACGGGACTTAATCGTGCAAAGGCGTCTGAAAATGTCTTAGTTCAAAGCTCGCCCTTTACAAAAATTAAAGCCGTTACACTCAACGTCCAAGTTGTGGGAAGTGCAGAGCAGTGATTCACCATAATGGGCGGCGACGGCACCGTTATCCGACCACTGATATGTACCACCCCTCACGCTCTTCGCCGCCCTTTCTCACTCCTCTCTTGATGAATGGTATGAAGGTTTGCCCAATGCAATTCAAATTTCCCGCTTTCGCAGTGCTCGCGCGCCCTCTGCCTAAAACCGTGCGAGTGGGAGTTCTATTCTTTCTGGGCTTGTTTACATCCCGTATGTGCCGGCGCCTCACTGCGCAGTTTGGAACGCGTTGTTCTTGGCGGCCGCTTTATTCGCTCACAAACGTAAAAACCCACCCAACGGGCGTTTTTAACTAAATGGACGCGAGGGATGCCGGTCATCTACACAGATTTTGCCTCAAATGTACCTGAACTTTTCTTTGCATTAAAGAGCGGGGAGATGTTGATTGATTGATTGATTGTAGTGTTTAACGCGCCGACGCAACGCTGGCGATGAGGCGCGCCGTAGTAGAGGGCTGCGGATTAATTTCGACCACCTGGGGATCGTTAACGTGCGCCGAAGTCTCGTGCACACGGGCGTTTTCGCTTTTCGCCTCCATCAGAAACGCGACTGCCGCGGTAGGGAATCGAACCCGCGACCTCGTGCTCAGCAGCGCAACGCCTTAGACACACTGAGCCACCAAGGCGGCTAACGGGGAGATGTGTGACAACCGATGCCAGCAGTTCAGGAGTTTCGAACGGTAATGACTATATCAACGGCTTGGTTTTCGAAGACTCTGTGGGACGCCTTTACAGTACGCCGTTGGACTCTACTTGGTTTCGTTATCTCGCGTCCCCGCCTGATTCTGGCAGTCGCTTGACATCGAACAGCGAGCGATCGAGATAAGATGACAAGGCGAGCCCATAAAATGCTCTGCACCTAATACCTGCAACACTGGTTCAAACGTCTGTCAGTTTTGTGTCACTTCACTTCGAAAACGAGATGTACTCTGACGGTGCATGTTGGGCCGCTTCTACACGAAGCCCATCAAACAAACGTCATCCACTGCATAATGGCCGACTGAAATGCCGGAAGTCACCTGAAATACCACTCGTTTACCATTGTTACGCTTGTGCAGAAGAAAAGTGAAGTCTACAAGGATCCTGCAGCACCATCGATAAAGGCTTTCACTTTTGCCTTCGTGGCTGGACGCACTGCGAGCGTAGTCATCGCCTGCAGAACGCGACACTGCGTGATTTGCTCGTCGCAGAAGATACGCTTTGTAGTTTCTTCTCTGATTTTCTTTCGGTTTGCTTTTAAGCAGCTATTGAATGACTTTATTGCTGCAAGTGTAGGGAAGCCGCTAAATAGTTGGTATGTAGCGCGAGGGGCGTCACACTAGAGCCATACCGAGAAAGAAAAATGTGTTGAACGAGTTTCTATGGTATCTGAGCCGTAATATTTGGGTTTTATACTTTGTGACCTTCCAATTCCAGTACTGGATGCGCTTGCTGACGAAATCTGAAGGTGTGTCAGATTCTCAAAAAAGAATGTGAAAAACGTGTGGCAGGGTTCCTGCAAGAATATCCGCTGCAGTTCGTGCCAAATTCGTTGAAATGAGAAGCTGCTTAAAGATGCACCTTTTTTCAGCCCTGGGGTTCTTTTCTTGGGCGCGAATTCTCTCCGACCGTCTGCGTAGTGAAGTGAGAATTTGTTATCGGATTTGCGTTGGGTTTGCTTGTGGCGGCTGCTTCAAGCGGACTTTGTTGTTGAGGGGCCGGAACTGAGGCCGTCATGTGCGCGCGTTTTACCAAATGGGGAAGCCGAGATTCTCTGCTGGTGGCAACGTCGTTTGTGACGTGGCAGGGGTGCCAATGTCTCATGAGATTGGTTACAATACGGAGGCACTCGTTCGTCGTGGCTGCTCGTGCAGTTACAATCATGAGCAGGTCACCATTTGTCCAGCGCGCGTCCAAAGCTCCGTTTCAATATTTATAATTGTTTGACACGTATATCACCAAAACTAGTTGTGAACCTGGAATGAGAGCACAAAGGAGGTCTCTTTTTGTAGTCCCGCTGAAGGAGATCGCTTCGGTGATCTACACTGCACATGACTTCATTTAAGGATCAAGCTCAATGCGAACGCATAACCCGTCGTTATTCGGTGCTCGCCGCCATAGTTTGAGCGATTGATCGTCCAAGTTTGTCGTCAGAGCTATTATCGTAAAGCAAGAAGTCCCTCGTTCGTCGTGGTCGCTGTGGCAGTTACAATGATGAACCAATGACCGCCGTAGGGCATCGTGGGTAAGGGCAGCTCTAAGAAACCGAATGCCTTGACGGAAACAATTCGCGGTCGCCGCCCCTTCTATGTCTACGTATTCAAGATTGTGGTGAAGGGAAGCTTGCATGTCGCTTGCCGAGAAGTGCGACTCAACCGGAATCACCCCTTGTCAGTATGGCTGTTTAGAGCGCTAGTCCTTGTTTACGTTCGGGGTGTTTAAGCAGGACAGGCGCAGTGGATGACACCTATGGGCAGCCTAGAGAAGACGCCAGAAGAATTCGCCAGGAAGAAGCTCCTTGGTCAGAAATTTTGGAAGTAAACAAAAGCAAAAGGGACTTGTCGAGAGTGTGAAAAATTGTAGTTGTTTTGGACCTTTGAAATTCAGAAGGCCGGAAGCAATACTGGGAACGAAGAGCCCTAAGTTTCTTCTCATCGTCTCTGTGTGCTGCGCAAAGACGACCTGTCACGTGCAGCAAAATCTTCGGCTTGGTGGCCCGGTTATTGTCGTGAATCAAGTGCTCAGTGTTTAGGTCACTTCTGCTAGTGCATTCGCGCTCGCCAGCTGATGCCATTGGAGGACCGACTTTTCAGGCGATGGATGGCAGAGCTACCGCCATCCATCTGCGAGAGGCGAGTGGCCCCCGTTCTCTGTCTTCCTGCCAGCGTGTGATGAATTGCGAATCTTCAACGTGAGAACATGCCTTACTTTCCTGCGTCGTGAAAGATTTGTCAGGTCCGCAATGTTCCGTCCTTCAGAACGTGTCGAAATATTCAGTGAACTTACCTTTACGCCATCGGGTGTCCCAGACCTGCGCGACATAGACAAAGCGC